>NC_065447.1:101278433-101508311 GCF_917563875.1 Diabrotica virgifera virgifera
CTGGTCCAAAACTAATGAGAATAAATAAGGACTAAGCACCGAGTCTTGGTGAAATCCTACTTTCACCTGAAATTTATTAGTCTCTCCCACACCAGTCCTAACTCCAGTCGTGACTCCCTCATACACCTCTCACAATCTTTACATATTCGCCAGAGACTCCTTTCTTATTGAGTGCCCATCTCAGAATCTCTCGAGGAACTCTATCATATGCTTTCTCAAGATCAATGAATACCATATGAGCGTTGGTCTCTTTATTCCTGTATTTTTCCATCAGTTGCCTTACAATGAAAATTGTATCTGTTGTTCATCTGCCTGCATAAAGCCAAATTGATTATCGGATATTTCGGTTTCTTCACGTATCCGTCTATCAATTACTCTCTCCCATATTTTTATGGTGTGGCTTAGTAGTTTTATAGCCCTGTATAGATTGTACATAGTTATATGTCTCCCTTGTTTTTGCAGACAGGTACTAATATACTGCTTCTCCATTCGTCTGGCATTTGTCCAACTTCCATAATTCTATTAAATAGACCTGCTAGCCAACTTATTCCTGTCTCTTCCAGTGCTCTCCATACTTCCCCAGAAATATTATCTGGTCCGACTGCTTTTCCTTTCTCTATTTTTTGAAGCGCTTGGGCCACTTCCTCGTTTGTTATTCTGGTAACCATTGCTGTTACTGTCTCCGTTAACTCCACAGGCTGTCTGTCAAATTCTTCATTTAATAAACTGTCAAAATAATCTCTCCATTTCTTTTTGACATTCTTTTCGTGAATTAGTATTTTATTGTTTTCATCTCTGATACATCTAATCTGATTAAGATCTCTTGCTTTCTTTGCTCTCTGTTTGGCTATTTTATATATCTTTTCTTCGCCTTCCCTGGTATCAAGTTGATCGTATAGGTTTGAATACGCTTCTGCTTTAGCTTTTGCTACTGCTACTTTCGCTTCCTTTTTGGCGACCATATAGTTTTAAAGATCTATGTCCAATCTGCTTTCTTGTCACTTTTTGTAAAATTTTCCATTCTCTTTTATTTTTCCTTGTATCATTGACTGTACTTCATTTGACTAACATTACACTGTGTTGGTACAAATAAAAGCAACAAAAGCACTATTAGGTATATTTTTTTCTTTCAATTATTCTCCAAATCGAAATATTTAGCTCAGTTATTAATTTTTTGTTGCAGGATTCATAAACAAAAAGAAAATTAAAAAACTTATATTATCTTGTTTTCAAAAAAACTTAATATATTATAAAAATACTATTTAATCGTCATACTAGAAATATATTTTGTAGAACAACTTGTCAATCGACTGCTTTACTATCCAAATACTGCCAAAGTAAACTCAAACGCTCCAACTTTAGTTGTGCTGGCATGATACTTCCTGGTACTGTTGCCTGCGGTATCAGAACTCGACTTGATACTCCAAGGTGATAAACTGGAATGGCAAATGTTTCTCAGCGATCCCTTTCCTAGTAAAACTTTCCACTCGCGTTTAAGACACTTAAAACCTGACTGATTTGGTACGATTTGCGGTCTCTATTATGGGAATTGAAATCGTGCATTAAAACTTGTAGGATTTTTTAAATCATTACAAAGTACTTGGTACTATGTAGGTACTTGACATCTAGCATTAGAAACAATTCTCAATTATCTTTCTTTTATTCTAAAAGCATGTGTATTCACACGCTTCAATTACTATTTTTATAAATGCTAATTTTAATTTTAATTTTTAATAGTTTTTTCAAAATGAAATAATATGGGCCATTTGAAATTCACATCTCTTTCTATACGAAACCAGATGTAATGGCCTGTGTCAGTTTATTTATGGGAAACAAAATTCCCCATTAAATAGTTACCTTATGAGACCTTATGTCAATAAATCACTTTTTAAATGCATTCGAAGACACTTCTTAAAGCTACAGAAATGTTTTCAGCTTTTAAAATACCAAATAAAGGGCCAGCCTCTTTATGTCAATAAATTAGGCTTTAACGTAAATCCACAGATATGTGTTTTTAGTTCAGCCACAGCAGTCTGACACAAACCCTCGTCCCGAAAAGAACAACAAACCCTCTTACGAGATATAAGCACGCCTTTTTAACCAAAAATAAATAATATATTTTTGTTCGTTGTCTTACACTTATTTTAATTTCATTTAATTGTTTCCATAAACCACCAACGGAACACATGTATTCCTTATAATTGTTGAACTGTTTTCCTTGAAAGATCCTCGTTAAATCAGAATGAATTAGTATTAAAAGACCGAAAGATAGTGGAGCCGTAACAAGCTACATTAAAATACTTAACCCGACATTCGCACACAACACAGTCTCTGCTACGCTAAACTTTCTAATAATATCAATAAATCCAGGGTATTAGGTGCTTTCGGAGTTAACTTCCTTGAAATATACCGAAAGTTTCGGATACCACTAATGAAACAGTTTCCTAGCTAGCACAATATAGGAATGTGATGAGATTAGACCAGTTAAAAATACCATAGGGAAACTTCTCAAGGATATACTTGCAATAATGTTTCACTTGTAAAGCTAATTGTTATTCGTCGTGAGGGAGTGCTTTCGACTGAAATTTCTAGATTCGATGCATGGAGTTAATTAGTGTTAAAGTAGATACGTATTAATATGCTGTTCTGGTTCAGGCATATTAGGATGTAGTCAAGGTCGTTACACATTATTTTAAAAGAACTGTACAATACAATACAAAAAGTTTATTTTGCCAAAAAAACAGAATATTACAATATACAACAGAGAATATACAAAACTTTTTAGACAAAAAAGGATCTTCTCACGATTATAAAACCGATTACAAAAAGTCCACCACAAAGGTAGACCTTTGCGAAAAGACCCCAATGAGAAGTAATATTTAATATAAGACAAAAGAAAAAATTAATAACTAAACCAAAACTGAACTGTGTTGAAGGAGAAGGGCATTAACAAATCAAATACGATAATATTTATAATATAACTTCTAGATCCAACGAAAAAGTGCCAAGGACGAGAAGCCGGACAGTGTGCAGATTCTCGACAGCTGGATAGATGGTAGAAAAATAGTTGTTAATAATTTAATTTAGTTAAGTTGTTCTTGTAATAACATGTTTCTTATATACTTTCTAAATTTAACCAGAGACAAGTTTTTTGTTCTTTTTGACAGCCCGTTCCACATTTTGACAGCTAGATAAGAAAATGATTTTTGGAAAGCCGCAGTTCTGTGACGCGGAAGAAGAAATGTTCCAGTGTTCCGTGTAGTATGTATTCTAGACAAATCTGAAAATTTTTCATTTAAATATGGAGGTTTCCCAGTCTTAACAATTTTGTATATAAAATTATACATATGTTGCCTCCTTCGATAAACCATTTTGAGGATGTTATGTTGATTAAGGTAAGGTGTTATATGGCGATTAGACGGAATTCTATATGAAAATCTTACACAACTATTTTGGATTTTTTGGATTGACTTTTTAAGTAACCAAGATATAGAGTCGCCATAAACAACGTCACCATAATCAAACAGGGACAAGACAAGAGTATTGCAAAGATAATATTTTTGTTTAGATGTTAAGTATTTTTTTATTTTATATAAATTTTTTAATCTGAGATATCCTGCAGTTAACTTTTTCTTTACATGTTTTTGGAAAGAAAGTTCATTATCAAAGATAATACCCAAATTTTTTGCATGTTTTACAATGGGGATTGGATTGTTATTAATGTTAATTTGTAATGTATTTTCGATAAGCTCTCTGGCATTTTTATTTTTATTTATAATTATTATTTGCGATTTGGATGCATTTAATTGTAAATTGTGATTTTCTGCATATGAAGATATACATTTAAGGTCCGCATTTAATTTATTTTGAGTGTCTATTATAGTGTGTCTATTTATATGTATTTTTAACTGGGAGTCATCAGCAAACTGCTTAAATTTGCAGAATTTAATGCAGTTTTTCATGTTAGCAACATAAATGGAAAATAACAGAGGTGAAATTACCGAACCTTGTGGGACGCCATTTTTAACTAATTTAAATTCTGACTTATAAACACTTGAGTCTTTTTTAACAAGAACACAACTAAATCTATTCGTCAGCAGGTTTTGCATGAGATTGACTGCACTGTTGGAAAAGCCAAAGTAATGAAGTTTGGCCAACAGCATCTCGTGACCAATAGTATCAAATGCTTTACTAAAATCCAAAAGGGTCATGCAAGTACTATTTTGTTTTTCTTCATTTTCTCTGATGTCATTCAAAATGCTGACAAGTGTTGTAGTGGTACTAAAATTTTTCCGAAAACCCGACTGGCAATCAGGTATTATTTTGTTAATTTCAACAAATGACTCAATTTGATTATATAAGTGCTTTTCAAAAATTTTAGATAAGACAGGAAGTATACTTATTGGTCTCAGATCTTTCAGCTCCTTTGGTTCAGGTATTTTAGGTAATGGTTTAATTATAGCTTTTTTCCAGCCAGATGGATAGAATGAATTCAAAATACACGAATTAATTATATTCAATACTGGATTTTATGTTTCCTTTTCCATGAAATTTTTCTTAGAAAATAGAGAATCGTAACAATAATAGAAACCGGTGGTAATCACAGAAAATAATACACCGAACATAAACATAAATATTAGTAAATATGGGCCATTCCACGAACATACGCCTGTTTTTAATTACTTCGACAACGAATATTTTACTGTGCAACATAAGAAGTACGAAAGTAAATGGCGCTAATAACTATTCCAATAAAAAACAATGTAATTTGCAATTTACTTTCGTTTTTCTTATTTTGAACAGTAAAATATTCGTTGTCGAAGTAATCCAAAACAGGCGTATGTTCGTGGAATAGGGTATATCAAACTAATTGATCGACTTAAAAGTTTAAACATCTAGGATGCTGGATACATGAGACCTTAGACTTAGCACAAAAAGTCAAGTGTAGAAGAGAACAGGCAAAATTTGCACATATACAAAAGTTATCCATATCTTCATATCTTCCCATTACATGGCAAATGAGAACAATTCGTCAAACTCTCGTATTTGAATTGACAATTAACAGAGTATTATAACACTATTTCAGGCTCCTATGCCTTAAGACCGCTTTACAGCTTGCAAGAAAACTTGCTGCAACTTCTTGCATGCAAGACTTTCATGCAAGTCTATTGCATGGTCTTTTACAGCTTGCAACCCGGCTTGCATGCAATTTGAAAGTTATACCCTTAACCTAACTTATAAACTTTTGTTTTTTTTTTAATTACTTTATTGCTGTTTATTTAACTTGGTAAATTTCGAAATGCCAAGACTATCAGAAATAACCAAATATAAAAGGAAAAAGGCGGTAGCAGCAACTTTAAGTATTATTATTGCTGCAGCCAGCCTTTTAGTCACTAATTTAGAACGCCGAGATCGGAGATGGTGAATAAGATCTTAGTTGAACAAGAAGAGGGGTAATAATGTATCTCCAACAGAAGAATTTATCCAAGTACATGATGAAAATGACTCTAATTTTCTAGGAACGAATGTACATTTGAATAAACCCTTGGGAAAAATTGAACAATTACAAAGAAATCTATATTTCGAAATAATATTTCTGCGAAACACAAATTAATTATTATCCTAAGGTACTTAGCTAGAGGAGAGAGAGCTTCCGTAGCTTAATATACAATTTACAATAAATTATAGAATCTCAGAAAGTGCCATTTCATTATTCATTCATTTCCATCGTTGATATATTTCACAAACAGAAAACAGCTGATCGGCATGTATTCGTGAATCCGTGTCGTCAATGACATTTGATATTGTGGAAAAATCAAATTCCCTTAGACTTGCATGAAAACTTGCAGAAAAAATGGCACCAAACCGATTATCGCGCAATTGCAAGAAGTTGCATGCAATAATCAACTGACGACATACTGCGCATGCCTCTAGGCAACTTTCTTGCGTCTTGCAGGTAGAATTGCAAGCTATAAAGCGCCCTTTAGACTATCGGGCTGAATACGAAATCAAACGCGTAAGGCCAACGAACTGTTTTCCACTCAAGTGGTTAGCGTATAAAGGTGCCATCTACTACACATTTTGTATAGTGCAAAGGACAGTAATAGATATTATTTTTAGGTGTTCGACGCCAGTCACTTCGAGTGAAGTACTTATAGTAAGTTTTAGGTTAGTACAATTATAGATAAATATCGGAAATCGCTAAGGTCACTCAGGTAGCAAATCAAGGAGAGGGGACTTCAGATAAACGTGTTGGTACAAAAAATAAGCATCTATTTAAAATGCATTGTGCATGAAATCAGTGGGTTTGCGACATTTCCAGATAAAATCGTCGAAAACCTTTTTATTTAAAATAATTTTTTTAAGTTTTCTTAATAAACATGAATATTACAAGTGCCGTGAAAAATAGGACGCACAATCCCATAAAATTATACACAATGTTTTAAAATTTGCGCAGCAAGAAGCAGAAGGAAATTTTACTGTGAAAAATTTAAAAAATAAAAAAATCCGAAAAACCTTTGAAACTCGATTGATGTGACAACGTCGCGGAACCAAAGGTTTCGATCGGTCTGACCTCGGCGGTTTCAGATATGTCTGTTAACTTTTACTTAACAAGTGACCACGTGTACTAAATTCTGTTTAAAATGTATCCTACTCGACTTTTTTAGAATTAAGTTGTTCGTAGTAATTAATAATTTTTGTTTATTATTATAAAAAGGAAAGAATCCCTCTCATTGACTGTATACCATAATAAAAATTTACTAAAGAAGTAAAAATCTTCTTTTGTGGATGGTATATAATTTATTTAAAAAATTAATAAAAGAGAAGGGAAAATTAAATAAAAAGTGGTAAGAAACCAAATCCGACACAGATCTTCAAAACTATATGGTGGCGAAAAAGGAAGCGAAAGTAGTAGTAGCAAAAGCCAAAGCAGAAGCATATTCAAACCTATACGATCAACTTAATACCAAGGAAGGCGAAACGAAGATATATAAAATAGCCAAACAGAGAGCAAATAATGCAAAAGATTTTAATCAGATTAGATGTATCCGAGATGAAAATAATAAAATACTAGTTCACGAAAAGAATGTCAAAAAGAGATCGAGAAAGTACTTTGACAGCTTATTAAATGAAGAATTCGACAGACAGCCTGTAGAGTCAACGGAGACAGTAGCAGCAATGGTCACCAAAATAACAAACGAGGAAGTGTCTCAAGCGCTTCAAAAAATAAAGAAAGGAAAAGCGGTAGGACCAGATGATATTCCTGGGAAAGTATGGAGAGCATTGGGAGAGACAAGAACAAGGTCGCTAGCAGGTTTATTGAATAGAATTATGGAAGTTGGAGAAATGCCAGACGAATGGAGAAGCAGTATACTAGTACCTGTCTACAAAAACAAGGGAAATATACAACAATGTACAAACTACAGGCCTATAAATCTGCTTAGCCACACCATGAAAATATGGGAAAGAGTAATTGATAGACGGATACGTGAAGAGACCGAAATATCCGAGAATCAATTTGGCTTTATGCAGGGCAGATCAACAACATATGCAATTTTCATTATAAGGCAGTTGATGGAAAAATACAGGAGTAAAGAAACAAACGCTCATATGGTATTTATTGATCTTGAGAAAGCATATTATAGAGTTCCTCGAGAGATTCTGTGGTGGGCACTCAATAAGAAAGGAGTCCCTGGTGAATATGTAAAGATTGTGAGGGATATGTATGAGGGAGTAACGACTAGTATTAGGACAGGTATGGGAGAGACTGATAAATTTTATGTAAAAGTAGGATTGCACCAAGGCTCGGTGCTTAGTCCGTATTTATTCTCATTAGTTTTGGACCAGATAACAGCGAAATTATACAGGGTAACATTCCATGGTGCTTAAATTATGCCGATTATGTCGTGTTAGTAGGAAATAGTGAAAGAGACTTAGAACAAAAACTGGAACAGTGGAGACAAGCTCTGGAGGAAAAAAGTTTAAAACTTAGTAGGACAAAGACAGAGTATTTGCAATGTTCATTTAAAGATGGAGTTACTACAAATAAAATGGTATCTTTGGATGGTGAACTGATTTTAAAAAGCAATAGTTTTAATTACCTGGGATCGGTATTACAGAGTAATGGAGAAATAGATGGAGATACATTCAGTAGAATTAGGGCTGGATGCATGAAGTGGAAGGAAGCGAGTGGTGTGCTGTGTTACAGGAAAATTCCAATGAAGTTGAAGGGAAAATTCTATAAAACAGCCATCAGACCGGGTATGATGTACGGAAGTGAATGTTGGGCAGTGAAAAAGAAAGAGGAACAACGAATGCATGTGGCGAAAATGAGAATGCTGAGATGGATGAGTGGAGGGAGAAAAAAGGATAAAATTTAAAAATGAGTATATTAGGGGAAGTCTAGGTGTGGCACCAATTGATGCCAAAATGAGAGAGCATAGATTGAGATGGTTTGGTCATGTTCAACGTCGAGACGCTAATCACCCAATACGAAGAATTGCTGAAGTGCAGATTCCTGGAAGGAGTAGGAGAGGAAGACCAAAGAAGACGTGGGGGGAAACGATTAGGCAGACATGTTGGTAAAGGGGATTAATATTGATATGACCCAAGATAGAATTGTATGGAGAAATGCAATTAGGGAAGCCGACCCCGCATAGGTATAAGACAGAGAGAATGATGATGATATAATTTATTTAAAATTTTCTCTAAAAAAGATCCAAGTTGGACTTAAAGTGGGTATATCACAGGTACGATACAAACAAACGTTTTCGGACTAATCAGTCCATCATCAGGTTAAAGTTCCAAATCCAAAGTAGTTGAAACTAGCTACTGTGGTACGTGGAATGACCTTACCAGTATAAAAAATTAGCCATTTGTGCTACATCGAGAGTGACAATAACTCGAGGTTACAAGATTTAAGTATAATTAAACCTAAATGGAGTTTTTATCTTGGCTTCAAACTAATTGGTTATGACCATAACCAATTAGTTGGATGCCAAGATGAAGACTCCATTTTGGTTTAATTACATTGGTTATGACTATTACCAATTCATTTGAAGCCAAGATGAAGACTCCATTTTGGTTTAATTACACTTAAATCTTGTAACATCGACTTATTGTCACTCTCGATGTAGCCGAAATGGCTGATTTTTTCTACTGGTAAGGTCATTCGACCTACCACAGTAGCTAGTTTCAACTACTTTTGATCTGGAACTTTAACCTGATGATGGACTGATTAGTCCGAAAACGTTTGTTTGTATCTTACCAGTGATGTTCCCACTTTAAGTCCAACTTGGATCTTTTTTAGAAAAAATTTTAAATAAATTATATACAAAGGAAGATTTTTACTTCTTAATAAATTTTATTTATTATTTGAGTTTTAAAAAAAATATTAGAGGGGTGTTTTTCTACATAATATAAAAGCACCTTCACGGTTCCGTGGCTTCAAATATTTAACGATTAATTCGCAAAAAGCGAAGCAAACCAACTTCCCAAAACTCTCTTAAACGCGAAATTAATTATAATTCTAATTCCCTCAACAAAAGGGAAACCCCTACAATTAACGTCAAAACAAAAAAAAACTTTTAATATTTTTGTCGAGTGAACAAAAACAGTGGAAAAAGTATAAAACCGTAGGCAAATGAACATCTGTCTCCCCAGAAAAGTCTGTGTGTAAAGTCAATAAAAAGCCGGTACAGAGGATTAACCGCCCTATCATTTGAATTTAATCAATTCCAAAGAAAATTTACATTTTCCCCGAAGGAAAGGAAGCATTCCGCAGAAATAACCAAGGGTCGTTTGCAAATTTAAATAGTATACATGATGCAGCACTTTACGGATTAAGAGTGTCCAAGCGGCTCGAACTCATCACCGCTTCTATTTATCTCGGTACACGAATTCCCTGAATTTTAATCAAAACATGGAGATTTTCCACGAAGAGTCCATCGAATAAATCGGGAATTATAAGGGGAAACTCTTCCAGCGCATCAAGATAACACTGCAAAAACCGTGGTGGAAATTTGATACATATATAATAGGATTGTCTTATTTAGTTTATATTCAGTGACTTTTTCACTTTTCACTTTTTCAGTTTGATTCAGTTTCGAATTGGGGTCTCATGTTATCTAGTTTCAATATTATTACAACTACATAGGCCTTGGTGGTCGATGTCGTTAAACATTTTTATATTATCGCCATTGCAGTCTCTCTCTCTCTCTCTCTCTCTCTCTCTCTCTCTCTCTCTCTCTCTCTCTCTTGTCGTTTCCCCAATACTGAGGATCGTGATTTCTTCCAATATTCCTAACAATGTTTCTCCATTGGTCTCTATCTTCATCTGCTCTAAGAGCTTCGCAGAATGAGTTTCCAGCTAAATGCTTTATTTGGTCAGACCATCTAGTTGGTGATCGTCCTCTTGATCTTCTCCCCGGAACGTTTCCAGAAACAATTATAATTATATTATATTATTGCTTATTCGAACTATCGACTCCCGCGTCCCGCACTCGAATATCGAGCAAGCGTTAGTAATTGACGCTTAAAATATCTTCAATTTTCTTCAATATTGTATCCAAAAATAATTATGTTGTTGCAAAGACTGCACTTTTTTGTTTAGTTGCTAGTTGTCATTATCAAGATATAAATAAATATGTAGGTATATAAATATGGCTTTTATTCAATTGTGGATAAATATGTATGACTATAAATATGTATCAATATATTGCAGTTCGATTATCCGAACAAATCGGTTTTCCGAACACCTATCTAAACTGTCGTCACCTCTGCGAACCACGCGACCAAAGAATTGCAGAATTCGTTGCAGACATATTGTGGACAGCCTTTTTTTTTAATATTGAGTTGGTTTAGAATGGAAACGTTTGTCCTATGAGCTACCCAAGGTATGCGTAGCATTCTTCTCCAGCACCACATCTCAAAGGCATAAATTTTTTGGCGCTCGCATGCGCGAAGAGTCCAAGTCTCTGTTCCGTATAGAAATATTGAGAATACAAGGGCATTCACCAGTCTCATCTTGATATTTTGAGAGATAGATCTGTCTTTCCAAACTTTAGTTAGGCGACTCATCGCATTTTTTGCCATACCAATACGTCTCCGAACTTCTGATTCACAGTTACCATCGTTAGTTTTACTAGACCCGAGATAGACAAAGGTGTTTACTATCTGGTATTCCTGTAACATGTTTGTTAGTTGAATAGTGTCGAATCTGTCGACCACCATTATTTTTGTCTTAGTTTTATTGATTTTCAGACTAACTTTATTGCTTTCGTACTCAACTCTTCGCAGAAGATCAACCATTTCTTGCTCATTTGCTGCTATAAGTGTAGTGTCCTCAGCAAATCTTAAATTGGAGATTTCCCTACCAGTTACTGTTACTCCACCGGCCCACCCTTCTAAAACCATCCTCATGACATGTTCACGATAAATGTTAAATAAGACAGGTGACAACACGCATCCTTATCTAACACCTCTCTCGGTCTTGAATTGGTTTGAGAACTTCTGATCTAGTCGTACTGTCGCTATATTAGACTGGTACAGATTTTTAATCAGTGTCACCAGGTGCGCCCATTTTTATTAGAATTGACCACATATGTGTCCAGCTTACACAATCAAATGCTTTTGGGTAGTCAACGAAGCATATAATCATAGGTACTCGAAATTCTCTAGACTTTTCAATGAGTTGTCTTAGGTTCAGGATTTGTTCCCTTGTACCTTTACCCTTTACAAACCCCGCTTTCTCCTGAGGTATTTGGTAATGTAAATAGATTTTTAATCTGTTTTTGATGATATGCAACAAGATTTTACTAACATGTGTTATTAGTGACAGTGTGCGGTAGTTTTCACATCTGGTAGTAGTTCCTTTTTTGTGTAGTGGGATATAGATTGAGGTACACCAATCAGATGGCCATTTTCCTGAATTCCAAACAGCGACATACATAGAATGGATGATATGTAATCCTTTGTCACATAGTAACTGTAGTATTTCACATGTTACTGAATCAATGCCTGGGGATTTATTTCTCTTTAGTGAGTGAATTGCAGTTAGATACATTCAAAGAGGTGGCCTTTTGGCCTTTCCACTGCGACGTTTTCAGATATATTGTGGACCTCAGTCCTAGATTACATTCTCTAGCCTGATCCTTTTTGAAAGGTCTAATAACTTCGAGTCAGAACCTTTCATGTAGCTCTCTGCGGTGAATTTCCTTTTCCTAATGCAAAGAACCGTACATTTTCCAGACTACCACCCTGACGTAGAATGTACCCTGCTGTTTCTTCTTCCAGGTGACAGAATCTGCACAGGTTATCATCTGACAATCCCATCAGCTTAAAGTGACTATTCAGCTTACAGTGCCCTGTTAGCAGACCCACTTTGGCTTTGAGTGTTTTCCTGTGTTTGCTTATTAGGTCTGCTATAAATTTTGGCAAATGTTCTGTAAATGAATTGTTTCGCCTGTCTTTGTTTTGGTGAATACCTCCACCATTATAAAGATTTGTGATCGCCTTACTTTCTTATAGTCGTCCTTGTTACTGCTTTTGCAACGCCGCAGAAGGGATCCTGTCCAACGAATTGATGAGTCTTGTTTGGCCATTGATCTGCTTTTTATTGTCCATATGACCTTCATGCCCCGGTATTCAGGCTACCATAACCTTGCTACGGTCTACTAGTTTATTTAGGGCACCTGCACTATCCCATAGTAGCTTAGAATCAGTGTTGCCAATCCTCTAGATTATCCGATGATCGCTCGAAAAATATCCGATTTGTCACGAAAAGGTACGCTAGGTCAAAAATTATTCTGTTATTAAAATCAATGTTGCCAATGTTATTCTTTTAGTCAATCCGTTTAGAATGTTTAGAAAATCCGTTGTTCGTATGCCAATCAGTTGATTGTAATCAGTTATCATTATGATAATTAACATAATTGATTGATTAATTAATTATTAATTATCAATTAACGTAACAATTATTAACATAATTGATTAATTAATCTCATAATTGTAATCAATTATGTTTTCAGCAACCTAATCAAAGTTGACATTGACAGTAATTAAATATTTGATAATGATCAGTTGATTCCATTTCTGATTAGTGTTCGAACAACCAGCCCATTATTCTACTGGATTCTCTATTTCACAGTTCAAAAATTTTCGATTATAGATGAAAATCTCATATCCTAGCTGATTATTACCTAATTCATGTATGTAAACACTATTTACTTACTATTATTATATTATTCGTATTTTGTATTATCGTAAGTGTTAAATTCTAAATAAACAAATAAATCTAAATATTTCATTATTTGGATCGTTATATTAATTTATTATAATTATTTAAGTAAAAAAAAACACTTTTAATTATTATTTTATTAAAACGTAATAACTACCTAAAACTAGGTACTGGAAAAATAAATAATAAATAAATCAATGCAAAATAAACTACAGCTACATTAATAGCATAGACGCAAAATTTCTGGTCAATGCTTTTAAAATGCATTATTTTCTTCGAGTCCTGAGAAAGCTAATAAGTATTATTTAAAAATTTAAACGCAGAATGAAAGATTACATTATTACCGGGGGCCGAAAGTCCCTGAAGACTTCTATAATATTTGTTCTAATATGTTACAGAGGTAAAAGGAAAAGAGAATAAATATTAAGTGTAATTTGTAATTTCAAATATCTCATTCAATAGAAACATTTTGTTTATTCTAAGGGACTTTCAGCCCTCGGTAATGTAATCTTTCATTCTGCGTTCAAATTTTTCAAAAATATTTATTAGTTTTCTGAGGATTCAAAAAAATGAATACGTTTAAAGATTATTGGTCCGAAATTTTGCGCCTACGCTCTTTTAACAACTAAAGATTTATTACAACTAAAACAATAGAAATGTATTTGACAGTCTTGTAATTATTAAGGTATCAAAGTTATTATCCATAATACCCGTGGTGCGTTCAACGTTAATGCCCGACTAAATAATTTTTATAGGCAAAAAATTTGAAGGATTTTTGAGTTAATTAGTAGATATCTAGAAATTACTAGTTTCAAATAAGTAGATTTTTCTACAACCACTATTCCAAATGCATTTCTCTGTACAATTTTATGTTAACAAACTTAATATTTTCTCACAGAATAACTGACAGTAGTGTGCAGAAAAGTGACGTTTCTGTAACGGAAAGTTCTTTTCTGCATAGTACCATTACATTCCTCAAAAAAATCATAAATATAATTAGGTAAGTATAACATGTTTTGATGAAATGGTTTTGTTTAAGATATTAGATTTGATAGAACTTTACAAAAAAAGAACTAGATTTAATTACATCTCATGTCCGAGAAATCTGGAAACGTTTACTTAAGCACTGCACTACATAAAATGAAAATAAAACTAAATCGTGCGTGAATTAGCTTTCATAAGTTTAAAGACTAAAAACTAAAAACTCATAAATAACATCGGACGGCAGACGGTTTTTGAAATTTGAATTGGATTAGTATGCCTTAAGTGGACGCACTTGTGCATTTAAATTCTAAACAAAAGAATCGGCACATGTCCCTTTTGTCAAAAGATGAAAAGTATCGGATGTCACTAACATTCATCCAGTATAGGCTATTTATAAAAATTTGGGTGGAACCAAACCAAATTAATGTGTTGTTGGTGTTGGGAATATATGGATGAGAAAGTTTTAGTCGATGGTAGATACACTTAAAAATATTCGCAAATATCCGATTTATTTAAAAATACGAAGAAGATACGACAACTCTCAAAAAGGTACGCAAATCCGATAATTATCCGCCGATTGGCAACACTGCTTAGAATTGACCTCTATAGAACTGAGTGCCTTAAGCGCTGCCTGGCTATATAAAAAGATGGGAATTGAACGGAACGTTCTTTCCTGCCTTTTTGTTTCTTGCAAGCGGTGATGGATTGCCGTTATTTCCTCCTGAAAAACTGTTACGTCCGTAGATAGACCTACCGGGAAATGTATCCCTTAATTTGTCCCTACTATACCGGCTCCCACACCTTCCGATATTTTTGAGTCATCAGTGTACCAGGTAACAGCAGCTTGTAAGGATACGCCTTCCTTCCAGTCTTCCCTGCCTGGTATATTAATTTTGAAGTTATTGTCAAAGCTATATCTCGTAGCTGTTGCATCGTTAGATTGCTCCATCACAATATCTGATTTTAGCTCCTTGATGTCCACAATAGCTTTCTATTGCTAGCAGCATGCACTTGGCTTATATGTAGCTTAATCTGTTCATCACTGATCTGGCTTCGCTCTGTATCAAGATATGAGATGGTAATAGATTCAGCAGGACTTCTAACGATGCTGTAGGAGTTGTTTTTATGGCCCCTGAAATACACAGACATGCTAGCGTTTGTGTATTACCTAACAGATTTATTGCTTCCATTTGCTGCGTCTTTGTCTACCACGTCAACGACCCATAGGTTGTAATTTGTCTTATAATCCTTTTACATAACCATAGGGTCATTTTGGGATAAACCCTCAATTGTCACCACACATTCTTCTCCTCACCTCGAAGTTATGTCAAACGTGGATTTATTGCCTCAAGGTGCTCTGCGATGATTACCACAGCCACGTCATCGGCATAATCCACGAGCCTAGCATCTCTAGGTAATTCCAGCTTTAGTAACCCATCATACATAATATTCCACAAGAGAGGGGTTAGCACAGAGATCTGTGATACACCTTCAGTGATTTTATACTCCTTCGGACCAGACGTTGTGTCTTATTTCAACAGTTAATCAGTGAATTTGCTAGCCACTATATTCCTTAGATATGTATGTCGACACAATAATTTCGGTAATAGCTCGCATAATGCAATCCCAGCTGGCGGAGTTGTAAGCATTTTTGCTGTCGAGTGTGTCCACCAGACAGTACTTTTTCGTACCCGTCTTTCATCTGGTCCCTGTGATCGCCCCGTTAGCTGTGTTGATGACAACATTAATCGCACCCATTGTTGTGCCCTTTTCGAAAACCATACTGATTGCTGTTGAGCAGGCAGCGGTTCAACTGCTGCTTCGAATGTTTGATGAACTATTTAATCTAATGTGTATGGCGAATCAGCAATGAAGAGGATTGAAAGTGTGGTTCGGTTTATAGAGGTCAGACAGGTAGAAATTGCAAAAAGCATATAACTAAACACACAGTAGTTTCTTCGAGGAAATTAAAATTTTTTAGTAGTTTTGAATAAAATATCAATAATTGAATCACAAAAAATTATGAATCAAGTTGATGTATTACGTATTACAGTGGAACCCCGATAACTCGGCCTCCGATAACCCAAAAATTCGGCTAACCCGGACCGATTTTCATCAGAAGAAACAGACATTTTTTCAGTTTGACTGAGTTTTTTACCAAGAAATGAACAATACTGTATACAACTGTACTTAATTTAGATGTATTGTCCATATTATGTATTTGGGTCATTCCATTTCAAATCACTCAATTTTTGAGCAAAACAAATGTTGGACCTCCGATTTGTCTGAAAATTGGTATATAACTTCTGCGGGACGTAAAAATAAGATATTTAAGGTCAAAAAATCTTCTTCTTTTTTTCTGAAAATGTTATTTTATGCGATTTTACAGTGATTTGGTGTTTATTTATACAAATTTGCATTTTCTATCGTAAAGTATCAATGGAAAACATAGTATTTTAATGGAAGGGACTTAAGAATGTCATTATATGGCATTATAACAAGTTATTTTGATTCAAAACAAGCTTTTGATCAAATTTTATAGTGTAGAAAACGGTAAAATACCGTTTTTTACATTTTTCTCCATTCCCAAAATACATTATAATAGATTTGGCTGAAAATTTGCCCACAGATAGACAAAATATAGGACTTTAAGTGGTAAGAAGGATTTGAATTATATTATAATACAAAAAAAGTTACATGCAATATTATAGTCAAAAATATAGGCGTCTACTGTAAGTACAATTATCTCGAAAATATCGACCTCACGACAAAAATTGTTAAAAAGAAATTGTAATAATTGTAAATACGATTTATTTGGAACAATTTCAGTTCCTACCATTTTTGTCGAAAAGTTAAAAATGGCGGAGATATTGAGCAAAACAGGTTCTCCTTTAAAATCAAGATGGCGGCTAACGTAACGGAGGAATTCATTCGTGATTTTAAATTTAGGCTACTATTGACCCCCCTTAAAGATTAGAAAAATAACATTTTGGGCAGCTCGGCATACAAGGAAAAATGCTATCCCGACTGGACTAATATACTTTTGAGTCTGATAGTATTGCATGTAACTTTTTTGGTATTGTAAGATAATTCAAATTATTCTAACTACTTAAAGTCCTATGTTTTGGCTATCTGTGGGTAAATTTTGAGTCAAATCGATTATGATGTATTTTGGGAATGGAGGAAAATGTAAAAAACGGTATTTTAACGTTTTCTACACTATAAAATTTGATCAAAAGCTTGTTTTGAGTCAAAGTAACTTGTTATAATGCCATATAATGACATCTTTGAGTCCCTTCTATTAAAATATTATGTTTTCCATTGATACTTTACGATAGAAAATGCAAATTTGTATAAATAAACACCAAATCACTGTAAAATCGCATAAAATAACATTTTGAGAAAAAAAGAAGAAGAATATTTTTTGACCTTAAATATCTTATTTTTACGTCCCGCAGAAGCTATATACCAATTTTCAGACAAATCGGAGATCCAAAATTTTTTGCCTGAGTGATTTGACATGGAATGTACCATTTCATGTTTTCGCAATTATAATGGAGTTTACTTGTAAGTATTACAGTATTTTATTAATTTTTACCTAATTCTCCGGTAAACCCGGATTTTCAATAACCCGGATCGGCCGCGGTCCCGATTAATCCGACTTATCGAGGTTCCACTGTATATGCAATTAAATTCTAAAATTTTAATTTCATAAAAATATTGGTTTATTTACCTAGGAACTGTGATTATTCTGTTACATAATATATATTTCATTTTACTATTAATTGTAAACAAATTCTACATTTTGCTTTTATGATTATTTTCGGTAAGCTTATTTACAAACATATTGATTGATTTACAGATATTAACTAAAAAGCTATATCAACATTTCATTTATAGTTTTCAAATTTCGCGGATTAATTTTAAATATTAATTATCAATTTTGTTGTTTGTTGTTTGCTTTATTTAAAGTTTTGCTATTTGATTTTCATTTAAAAAAAGGATTTGTTTTGAATTTAAATTGAAACTTATCGTGGCGAATAAAATTTAATAAAATCGAATCAAATAAATATACGGTATACAGGGTGTTTCATTAATAATTGGAAATATCTTAACTATAGATTCCTAGACTTAAAATACTTCTTCCTATTTTAATTAATTCTTCCTTTTTTAATTCCTCCAGAGCGCTTCTATTTAGAAAAACGAAAACTGTTACGCCTGATTTATCTTCCAGAGACAGATCGATTTCATGAATTGCGAATTTCAAGTACTGGTCATATGCATCCGTCAGAACAAACCTCCTAGAAGAATGCTTATGTCACAACCTGTGGGAAGTAGAAATAGGGGTAGGCCAAAACTCAGATGGAAGAATGGTGTGGATGAGGATGGGAGAAAAATAGGCGCAGCAAACTGGCAACGGTTGGCAATGGATAGGACTGACTGGTCGAGGCTCTTTCATAGGGCTGTAGCACCATTAATGATGATGAAATCAGGTTTTTCGCAAAGTTCTTGTTTAATATTCATAGTCGAGGAAATGAAGCATTTTGGCTCGCAATTTTTTCGTCCAGCATGGATTTATTTGAAATTTTTACAGAAGGTACGGAATAGTCCAAGGATCATTTTCTATATCATGCTGCTGTACGCTAAAACCTTGGGAGTAGTTGCCACCCCATCTCGGGGGATGGGAATTTTTTATAACATTTTAACAATACAAATCGATGTAAAAAGTAATTTTAAGAAAAAAATGTTTTTTACATTTTCTTCGTAAAACTAATATTTTTCGAGTTATTTGTGGATGAAAATAACAGTTTTTCCACGGAAAAATCGACTTTTTTAGAGGGTTTTTTGAGAATAACTCGAAAAATATGCATTTAATCAAAAAAACTGTAGATAGCAAAATTGTATCTTTTAGTAACACAAACGAAAAAATTTTTCTGTAATATTTTTACGACCAATACAAACCGAGATACGGCATGTTAAAGGTTAGCTTTTTTCGTCAAATGTATCATTTGAAATAATCAAAGCCAAATAACGGGAAAACTTTGCATTTTTCCAGGAAAAATTTCATGATCTTTTTTCAAGCATACAATAAGATCTTTCGAGAGAAAATAATAAAAAGTTTGTAGCATAAAAATTGAGCAACTTATGATAAAAAAAAGTCGGTACCAATTTTCCTCTTCGAAAAAAACAGTGAAAACAACCCCCTAACTACCCTTGTAACTGAAAATTGGTCTTCGCCTCTCTGTAATTCCTTTTATATTTATATTATCAATACATCCAAGAAGTTTGACCTATTTAAAAGGCCTAATTTTAGAAAAATTGGAGTTTAAAGGAATTGCATTTTTTATCATTTTCTTCAAAATATCTCCGAAAATACTGGAGATTCGAAAAAATGATACACTACTAAATTGTAGCTTTTTTAATAGCTAAAATTTTCTTGTGCACAGATTTTCATTACAATGAACATTTAGCGAGATATAGCTGTTTAAAACATCTATTTACGAGCAAACATCCCCTTATTCGAGCCATTTAAACCCACCTCAATTAAAAATTAAGGGATCTTACGGAATTTAATTTACACAGTCTTATTACTCTTTAAAAATCCTACAAAACTGTTACTCAAAAAAACTATTTATCGCCAAAAATGAAGGAGCGATGTTTATAAAACTTTTTTTTTTCGAAAAATTCGAATAGTCCCCTTATAGAGCATTTTCAATGTACCTATATAATACCACAGAGCCGGTTCGTATACTAGATGACTAAAAAACTATTTGTATGTGTATTTTTATATATTTGTATATTCGTATTTTTGTGTAAATAAATGTTTTTTAATTCTTTAATTCTACTTTTTTTCTGTATAGATCTATTAAATTGTCTACTTATATAAATTGCAATGTTATTAAGGGTAGAAATATTATGATCTTATATCCTAAAGCATAAAACAATCAGTATTTAACCAGTCAAAACCAAATTTTACTTATATTAAAGTTTAAAATGTTTTTATATAATTTTTAACAATAAGGGTAGTTTACACCCCTAAAAATAGTCAATGTCCTTGAGCATGATATAGAATATTATGTACAGGGTAAGATGATCCTAACCCCAAATTTTTATGTAAATTGATGCAAGCCGAAATTAATCTTTTAGGATAAGTAAACTTTTCATATATAGCTTCAACAAGGGTGGTTTTAAGGGTTGAAATATTGTGATATTATATCTTAAAGCACAAATCAATCATTATGTAACTAACTAAAAGCAAATGTTGACAATATTAAACTTTAAAATGTTATTATTTTTTACAATTAGGGGTGATTTTCACCATTAAAAAACCAAAAGCGTACAACGGCTCAATATAGAAAATGAACTGGAGGGTGTAATGAGCCTAATCCCAAATTTTTGTACAAATCGATGCTGGACGAAAAAAATGCGAGGTTTTGCCATTTTTCCAGCTTCATTTCCTCATCAAGTCATGAAATTAGCTGTACCTATATTATATGTCACGTATAATAATCAAGAAAGTGCCCTCTAACTCTCGCTTAATTTTTTAAACACATTCCACATTTCGAAACATTTTTCTATAGTTGTTTTCTCAATGTACTCTCCTCTGGTAGGGATTTATTAAAATATTTTTCAAAAAATAACTTTAACTTTATACAGAGGAAAATTGTGGGTTATTGACTTTATACAGAAGAAAATTGGATGCAATCCGATATTAATGAAATTCATTGTTTTCTTTAACGACAGAGATTTTGATTTCTAAATATCATATAGCTTGTTTGTGATGAATTAGAAGTTGAATACATTCATCGCATAACTACCACTCGGCTCAATTTTCTTTAAAAATAAATCAGTGCTTTAAGGTTTGAGATACATTTCTTTTTGCATTCGTCGTAAGATCTTAATGCAGTATAAGTTACGGGAAGAAGTCTCCTCGACACATAAATCGTTTAAAATTTATAAGGAGAAAAGTTAATACGGCCAAAAAGGTTTCCAAAGAAGATTAAAGGAAGGACGACTCGCCATGCCAGGCTATCCCAGACGATAACCTTATTTTAGCATGAATATTTCCCGTTCGATACCCGCAGGACCGAATCAGTCTTCGGTTTTTCTAAGAAATGTCAGGGGAGTTTTCTTTTGACTGTAAAGTGTGTGTCCTTTGCGGCTTTTAAGTGAACTTGTAGGTTAGTTTACTGAAAAATTCGAACTCGGGCAACACCGCCACAAGGAACTGTAAGATCCGTAAATTTGGCGTAACTCAGTAATAAAAATGGAATTTTAAGGAGTTTTTAGCACCTACTTATCTTTTGATTTTTGTCTAATAATCTCAAACAGAAAAATAAAAACGCTGGATGGAAGGGCCGCCCGAGAACTTTATCGTACCGATCTATTATCGTTATGGTACTAGATACTGGCCTTCTATAAAAATAACAACGTTACTCGTTATTTTGATATTTTAGAAACACCTACTGTACTTAAAAGTATTTTGTGGTTCTACGCATCATTAATTCCTGCATTTGAGAAAATGTTCGATGCCATATTTCGGGGACACACTATAGATGTGTAGATTATTGAATAAATCAATAGAATATTATAGTCATACTTTCATTTCAAATAAGTTCATTTTTCTGAGAAATTAATAGTTTACAATATTTGAATTTCATTCTATTTCGATTACTACAGTCAATGCGCGAGATTAAGAACAAGATATTATCTCCAAATTCTATCCTACTGCATGGATTTTAATGAAATTTTGGGAGTAGCCCAATCTTCTAATTCAAAGTCAATCCTATATACTATGGCGCTTTTATCATGGGGGAAGTTCCCACCACTTCTCAGGGGTGAAATATTTTTATTTTCGAATTACATGGAGAAAAAGGAAGATTTTTAAGAAAATTTAAAAATTCATTCTATAATTTGATCACATTTTTTACAAAACCATTCATTTTAAACCCGTTCAACTTTTTGAAAGTAGAAATAACACTATATATATATTAAAAGGTATTGTAGAAGGAAAACAATGCATTTAAATTATGGTGGATGGGGAGTTAAATGTATATAATTTCATTTTTCCTTAAAGTACATTAGTCATATATTTTTTTGCACCATATCTCGCTTAGTTTGTAAGTAACCGACATTTAACGGTGCTCGTTCTAAAGGCCTTTTCAAACACTACAAAAGGTGTTGGTAGCATTATACACCTAAAACCTACCGTTCCTCTGTTATTTCAAGTTGAATACACCAATTTGAGCATGCACCAAAAAACAAACTATTTTCACCTACCATATCTCTTTTTGTATTATAAATAGAACATTTAAGAAGGAACGAATCTCTTTATTATTTATAATCTAAAAAATGTTTTATATAGTGTTTTTAGTTCGATGCATAGTTTTTAAGGTATTCACAAAAAATCCGTCCGAAAAGGTGTCATTTTTCAATGAAAATGGCCAATTTTCAACTACGCATAACTCAAAAAGTATTGAGTTCTCAAAAAAAAAGTATAGACTAGTTTTTGCTTAGACATAGGTTCTTTAGCCACTTCCGTGCTTATTTTGGCCAACAAATTTTCCACCCCCTTGAAGAAGTGGGAACCGCCCAAGATAAAAGCGCCATAGTATATAGGGTAGATTGTGTTTCTTGAGCTATTCCCTACTTACTGTGAAAATATCAAGTACATCGATGTAGTAGGATGAAATTCGGAGCCAAATACCCTCATTGACTGCCCTACAATAATGCTCTGCTATGAACACGTGAGAGAGGACACACATAAGATTATAGCAAAATTTCTATTTACCGTAACTTTTCGAGTTTTTGAGCTACAACAATGAATTTTATGTCATTGGAAAGGTAATTTTATTAATTTTTTTAAAAAATTAAGATTTTTTATTCATTTCCGGTTCAACCAGAAGCCATATTTTTGGTAAAATTTATTGTGATAATAGATAATAAAGTACCATATATGTTTACAAAATTTCAAATTTTAGTTTCTATTAAGAAGGAAGTTACGGGCACTCAAATATTTTTTTATAAAAAATTCATAACTCCCCTCCTATGGGGAGTTAAGATATATGACTAATGTCATTCAATTTATTGATAGGATACCAAAAATATATCAAAAAATAATAAAATTCCTTGAAGCCATTTTTGAGAAAATCTAGTTCAAATTTATGTCAAAATTTGACCCCTTAAATATAGGCAACCCGTAACTTTTTCTGAAAAACGATAACATCCTTCTTATAGCCACATCTTTAGACTATATAACGACTTTTTCAAATTAAACTTATCTTAAACAAGTTTTTAGATAGATAGGGAAATGTGTCGGGTGGGCGGTCGGCCATGTTGGCCGCCATTTTGAATTTGGAAATGTTAAATTCCGTATTTTTATTTACCTATCGATGAGCTTACTTTGAGTTGAATTTCATTCATTTCGTTCAAAATTTGCAAAAATGGGCCCTAAATAACCCCCCTATTTCGGCCCCCCTTTGAGAGGTTTTTTTAAAAGCTTAGTTTCTCGACAAAATTCTCTTAAACTTACTCATACCGAATTTCATCAAAATCGGTCCAGTAGTTTTTGCTGGGCGGTGGCGACATACGTACGTACGTACATATTTCCGACATGTTTTTTTATTTGCTTTTTAGACTCAGGGGGAATCAAAACTTCGAAAAAAAGTGAAATCTGAAAAATTTTTTTTTGCACGATACTATAACTTTATCTATTATACTATACTACGTATACATATAGTACGATAAAGTAAAATGGAATTTTAAGGAGTTTTTAGCACCTACTTATCTTTTGATTTTTGTCTAATAATCTCAAACAGAAAAATGAAAAATAGAAACTTTTGTTTACATATTTATTAAAAATTAAAAAGTTTTCCTGTAGTTGGCTGTATACCATATTTTAATACAAAAAACAATAAAATCCTCTATAAAAGGTATATACAATTTAAAATCCCTAAAAAGAGCACATCACAGAACTAGTTTTCGATTGGTTGACCCATCATCATCAGTGCTTACGTGAAGTTTACATGCTAACCACCAAGATATAGTTTTACCAAAATATGTCGCTCAAAGCCCTTTACAAGTAATCCGTCAAGGAAACATCGGTTAAAAATGTTATCTTAAGCATGGATGTTTAAAATATTTATTAATACGCCCCAGGTAACATCTGAGCTATGGTTTCACTTGTTCACATGGTGACAGTATGGCAGCAAGTGACAATAAAATGGATGGAGACTCCTGAACAATGACATGACAGAAGTGACAGTTCCACAGGAAGTTGAAAAATTAACCTGTCATATTTAAAGACTATGGTAAACACCATACAGATTTTAACTAGCTGTACATCATAGTCTTTAAATACGACAGGTTAATTTTTCAACTTCCTGTGGAACTGTCACTTCTGTCATGTCATCGCTCAGGAGTCTCCATCTAGTGATGTGAGTCGAGAATATTTCCAAGCGAATATTCGCAAACATTGGAAAGTTTCCGAGAATATTCACCTATAAAAATGGAAATATTCTCCTGACCGCGAATATTCCCTGAAACTTTCAATGGAAAATTCTCGAGAATATTTCCGAGAACTTTCGAGAATGTTTCCGAGAATATTTCTGAGAACTTTCCATAATATTTCCGAGAACTTTCCATAATATTTCCGAGAACTTTTGAGAATATAAATCATTTACATTAGGCATTCAGTGTGATGGCTGGTCAAATATAAGAAACCAATCTGTTATTAACTTTAAGGGCGTTTAGACGCCGCGATACATGCGAGCAATTTATTGTGACGATAAATTACTACGATTTATTGATTTTTTAAAGCTGTTTAAACGCTGCGATAAATTGTTGCGATCAAGTGATAAATCCGAGCAATTTATTGTGACGAAAAATTGCTACGATTTATTGATTTTTATAAAGCTGTTTAGAAGCTGCGATATATTGTCGCGATTGATTATAAACTAAAAGAACTCGATCGTTACAAGAATAAATTGATGCAATCCGATAGGTACCAACTTAAATCCAATTCCAATAAATCGCTGCGATGTACCGTTTACACACAACGATAAATTGAAACAACTCGATTGACATCGATAAATTGCACAGATTTATCGCTGGGTCTAAACGCTGCCTTACTAACTGAAACAACTCGATCATTACAATAAATTGATGCAATCCGATACCAACTCCAATCCCCCAATTCCGATAAATCGCTGCAGTGTACAGTTTACAGTCAACCATAAATTGAAACAACTCGTATGATATCGATAAATTGCTGCGATTTTTAGCGGCCTCTAAACGCGGCTTTACAACACCTGTACCAGTAATGTGTATACTTAACACTTTTTACAGGTTGTGAAAGGCACACAGCTGAATATCTTTCACAAGAAATAATAAATAATATAATATAATGGAAGACGGCCCAGAAATATTTTGTGGGATTGTTACAGAAAATGCAGCACCAATGGATCATTTTGCCAAAGGCAAAATGGTCGATAAAAAACAAATATAATTTTATTGAAGCATATTCCTGTGTTTCTCATACATTAAATTTGTTGATGTCTGATTTGATGAACCTACATTCTCTTAAAAATGTTGAGGCATGTTGTAAAGAAATTGTTAAAAAGGTAACTAATTCCCACATATGTCTTGCCCGATTTAATACAATCTAGCTTCAAAACTACAATAAAGTTATATCATTAACACTCCCTGTAAAAACTAGATCGGATTCAATCCTTAATTGTAAAATAGTCTTATTGTGTTTGAAAGTGCTTTACAAAAATGCTTATGGTCATAGAGGGAGAAAATTTAAAATTTTCACGAATTTTAAATAAAACTGTTTGGATGATAAAATATTTTGAATAAAGTTGCAAAAAGTAGCAGTTGTGCTAACATCAATAATAATTGGAAAATTGATTACTTTATTGGAAGGCAATATGTTTAAAATATCCCAGGTTATCGAGGCATTTAAGGACATAGCAAATATTTTTACTGAGAATATTCCATTACTTCTAATCAGTAAGCCCGAGGAAAGGGAATGCTTATATCTAAATTAGAAAAAAATGGCAGTGAAGCCTGTGCACTATGCTGCAAACTTACTTGATTCTTTTAACAGGACAAAGCATCACTGGCAAAGAGCATATTATATTAGCTAAGCAGTGTATAGACAAAATATTAACCAACCATCCCAAGTTTATTGACAAAAAAGAAAACATTTTTACAGAACTAATATACAATAGTCATACAACATACATACAATACACACTAAAATACAACAGACTAACAAGAAAATAATACAATATTTCCATAAGTTTCCAAAAGTTTCCAATATTCCCGGAAAGTTTCCGGAAACTTTCCGGCGTTTGAATCTTCCCGGAAATTTTACATCACTATCTCCAGCCATTTTATTGTCACTTGCTGCCATACTGTCACCATGTGAACAAGTAAAACCATAGCTCAGATGTTACCTGGGGCGTATTAATAAAAAATATTTTAAACATCCATGCTTAAGATAGCATTTTTAACCGATGTTTCCTTGACAGATTACTTGTAAAGGGATTTGACCCACATATTTTTGTAAAACTATGTCTTGGTGGTTAGAATGTAAACTTCACGTAAGCACTGATCATGATTGGTCAACCAATCGAAAACTAGTTATGTATTTTAAATACAGCCGGAAAAATGAAAGAATTCCCATGAACGAACATATAAAACACGCTGTATTTTCCTGTCACAGTGTCACACAAAGAATTGGCCAGCGCAAGTACACGTAATAATTATTATTACATGTAATTGGGCTGGATAATTTTCTTTGTGACACGGTGACGGGAAAATACAGCGTGTTTTATATGTTCGTTCATGGGTATTCTTTCATTTTTCCGACTGTATATACCTTTTATAAAGGATTTTATTTATTTTTACATATTTATTTTTCTTTTTCTTTCCCTTTCCAGAGATCACTCTTACTTACTCTTATTAGTCACTCATTTTTGTCCATTGTGTCTTCTTCACTTAAACCTTTCTTTCTCAAGTCCTCTGCCCCACAGTCCCCCATATCTTCCCCGGTTTTTCTTTATCTCTCTTTCTATCAACTTGTATTATCCTACATAGTTCTGACTTCTATGTTTCTGACGTGAACAAAGCTTTGCAGTCTCTTTTTGAAGCCTTCAGGCTATTATGTTGTCCTCCATCCTGACATAAATCCAAAATGTTCTTCTTATATCGATGTCTCTCTCCTTTGTCTTCGCTATATATTTACCTCCCAAATTTTCATTGTGTATGACATTAGTTTTATACCTCTATAATTCTTACAGTCCTTTTTCTTTGTTCCTCCTATTTCCTAACCCTTCCTCTCCTAGATCATTCGAAACCTCCATAAGTAGGTTTTCCACTAGGTCCTACTGACTTATCTCTCATCATCTGTTTCTTCTCTGATGTTCTTCGTTGAGCTAGCTTCTAAAGTAGGTACTCACACCATCTTTACTTTGTCTCAACATGGCTTCTTAACATTCTTCCATTCCCACTTTTAATATGCCGCCTGTCAATTACTTAGATGACTTGTCCCTGCTCCTTTTAGCTACTCCTTATATGTGACTTTCCCTTCCCCTGCTACTACTGGTAGCATACTGGTATGGTGGTTCCTATCTTCTGATCCACCTTAGATAATTAGGGGTTGGTTACCCCCGACCATAAGGGTTGATGTAGTAAATAACTTTCACTGTTAATACATTTATTTATACGTGGAGTATTTAACGGTAAGTAGCTGGTGGTATATTATTTGCTTAATGTGATGTTACTCGCTGGAATCTCAACTACTAATTGATTTATCTGTTCCCCGTGAAGGTATAATTAAAGGTCGATTGTTTTGTTTTATGTTTTGGTAAGCAAAAGTGAGAGTGATTAAAAATGCTGACTGCTAACAAACATACCTTGAATATTAGTGCAACTTGACCTTGTATCAAATACTAGCATGTATCGATGTGGTAATCTAGGTTAATCGTATTTATTAAAAACAAACATATTTGTTTTTACCACGGGCATTTAATTATTAAAGAGTTTGTCTGAAGAAGATGTTTACTGAGATGCTGTGTATCCCAACACACTGGCCTTCAGTCTTCCCAAAGAACGTATAAATCACAGACAAACCCCATGGCTCTGCAAAGTCAATCACACTATTTCCTTCAACATTTCTTATACCCATTCCTAAAACTCCATGAACTCTTTCTATTCCCGCTCTTTCTCTAACGGTATGTTCATTCAAGTCACCTCCAATAAAATACTTTTCGTCTACAGGAACTTGAACATCTCGCAATCAAGGGTACTTTAAAGTTCTTCCTTTTTCCTATTCTTCACACCCTCCTTATGGGGCGTAGTCACACAATATGATGTTCATTTCATACGTTCACGTATTGTCTCCATTCAGTTGGACACTCATTATTCCATTACTTCTTCTGGTTACAGTTACAAAATGTTCCTTCCACTCGTTCAAAAAAATACCTACACCATTTCTACCCGGACCTTTCGAACTACTATACAACGTAAGCTTCTTAACTAGTCATGACAGGTGACGTAATAGTGACAGATGACTTTACAGCGCCACTGTGACAGATAATTTTAAATGGGACCTTATGGCAAGTGACACCTCGTTTGAAAGGTATTGAAAATACCTATTCAGTCATACTAATATTGTTTAAGTTTAAGCTAATTTTGACGAATTAATGAAATAAATATAAAATTGTAGTTTCATTTAATTAATTCAAAATTCAAAATTCCGCCTATGATTACTTGTCAAAAAGGTTGACGTTGACGTAAAAACTACTAGAGAATCGAAAAACGTCAACTTTTTTGACAAAAAAACCATAGGCGTACATTTGAATTTTTATTAATTAAATGCGAAGCTACAATATTATATTTATTTAATTTATTCACCAAAATCAAAATCAACTAAAACACAAAAAAATTAGTATGGCTGAGTAGGTATTTTGAATACCTTTCAAACGAGGTATCACTTGCCATAAGGTCCCATTTAAAATTATCGCACAGTGGCTCTGTAACGTCATCTGTCACTATTACGTCACCTGTCATAACTAGTTAAGAAGCTTACGTCAGTTAATTTCCTCCATCCAAATTTCACTATTATAGGTAAAACCGTTCAAAAGATAAGAGGGGGGGTACGGACTTTTGACTAGCACTGTATATTAACTTGCAGTAACTGCAGATCTTGGAGATAACTGTTTTCTCTAAGATCTTTCGATTTATTATCTTTACACAGAGTTTCTTGTACATAAAGTACATGAACTGGCATAATTCCGACGTTGAGCGTTGCAATCCTCAGGACTACCTACTTTGGCCACTTCCGTCTTCTAAGATGTATCCCTAACTCCCAAAGTGTCTTCCATATTCCTTTCTTATATGCTTTTACAAGGATTTTACTGTCGTGTGCCCTTCTTGACGCAAACCTTCCTCCTTTATCGGGGCTTGGGACTGGCACTGATAGGTACTGAGCTATTCAATCCACCCAGCAACTACCAGAAGCAGAGCAAACACACGGAGTTAAGTAAACAGTCATCAACATTATCCATATTGACTGACAATGACTAATATTCCCAATGCTTTGATTCTAAAGTTACAGTTATTTCTGAAATTTCCGGATTTTCGGAAAAATGTAGAGTTGAGATAGTTCCCCCAATCATAGACTGTTAGACCAGGGCGCATCTGTAAAAATTTTAGTACATTTGGACGTTGAGAGGTGACTCAAATTTTCTTGCAGAAATTGCTTGAAAATAATTCAAATAATAATATTTCTGTTATCCTCCCTTTCAAGAAGGTCCGGAACATTGTTTAAATAATCAATATGTCAAAAAAAGAAGGAAAAATTCGATTTTTCTCTTCGTTTATTAATTATAACTTTAAAAGTATTAATTTTCGAGAAAAGTTGAACTGACTTAAGAGTGGCGTAATTAAGTTTCCTACAATATAGAATTGGCTAGTAATTTAAAAAATAGTCACCCTTGTTGCAAAATAGCAATAATTGCGAAAAAACTATACAAAAACAAGTATTCGCATTTTACGTTTTTCAAACATTTATGCTACACTTAAGACCTACATATTTCAAACAGAAAAACTGCATGATACAGTAAAACAATATTGTAAATTTCATTAAGATCGGTTCAAGAGATTTTGCAAAATAAATTTTGCAATCCAGCTTTCGCAAAAAAAATTCATTTTTTCAAAATGTTACAGGACTGAAAATAAAGCAGATAGCAAGTTGATTTTTTTTTGCTTATAGAAGTATACTGTACCTTTCATTTGCAATTTGCAAAATTAAAACCGATTAACTACTACGGGGTCAGAAATATTTTTAAATAAACATTAATTATTGGTGCTACGCGCAGGACAGCGGATAGTTTGCTCTGATTGGACATTCCATTGACCTTTGATAATGATTGATACATTTTAATTTTTATTACATTTCGATATAAATAAATAAATTTGGTTATTGCAAAATAAAAACACATACTCTATCCTTTTTAGCAAAAACTTTCTTTGTTTATATATTTTAGCTTAGAGAATAAAAGTTTATTATTTTTAAACGTATGCAATTGTTTAAACAATATTTCACAAACAATAATAAAATTAGTTTGATTTTTGTGGAATTAAAATATTAAAATACAACAAAATATAGAGTAAGAAAATAATATATTAGATAAATATTGAAAGAAATTTTGGTGGAAATCAACTTGTGTGAATCGAACACCGCTGTCCTGCGCGTAGCACCAAAAATTAATGTTTATTTAAAAAATTTCCTGATGCCGTGGTAATTAATCGATTTTAATTTTGCACATTGCAAATGAAAGGTGCAGTACACTTCTATAAGCAAAAAAAATTCAACTAGCTACCTGCTTTATTTTCAGTCCTGCAACATTAAAAAAAATGAATTTTTTTTGCGAAAGCTGGATTGCAAAATTTATTTTGCAAAATCTATTAAACCGATCTTAATGAAATTTACAGTGTTGTTTTACTATATCATAAAGTTTTTTTGGGTAAAATATGAAGGTCCTAAGTGTAGTGAAGTAATGGTTGAAAAACGTAAAATGCGAATACTTGTTTTTGTATGGTTTTTTTCGCAATTATTGCTATTTTACAACATGGTTGACTATTTTTTAAATTTTTAACCAATTTTGTATTGTAGGACATTTAATTACGCAACTTTTATGTAAGTACAACTTTTCTCAGAATTTAATAGTTTTTAAGTTTTAATCAAAAAACCAATAAAAAATCGATATTTTCCTTCATATTTTGACATTTTGATTATTTAAACAATGTTCCGGACTATTTTGAGTGGAAGGATAACTCAAATATTATTATTTGAGTTATTTTCAAGCAATTTCTGCAAAAAAATTTGAGTCACTTCTCAACGTCCATCTCAAAACAGATGCGCCCTGGACTATGTGTAAGAATTGAAAATCTTAGAAGACAAATTAAATCTTTTTATCTTGTATAATACATATATTTTTTGACATGTAGAAGAGTGACGTTTAAAATTATTGTAATAATATTATTATTTAGTATCACTTTCTGGACGCCGTCCCTGTATGACCGATTTTGCTCTTTTAAGGAAATCGGCTTAGCCTGTCTTAAATTATGTTCATTCAGAATGCAAAAAGTTGCTAACGTGGATTTGTTTTTTCAATTCTGGCTTTGCTTCAAGTTTCTACTACATTATCATTTGTTTTTTGCGACATTTCCGCTACCCTGTGTTTTTACCGATTTGGTAAATCAAGTCAAATATATCTGAAACTTAGTTAAAGTTTTAAAAGCAACGTTTCCTATTCTGCTGCAGAGTTTCGAAAGACGCAGTAAAAAAGAATCGGCAGTTGGAAGGTAAATTTATTCTGGATTAAGACTTACGCATTTGCTGTTTTTGCTGTATTCGACGAACAACCGTGTGTGCACCTACATGGGAAACAATAAAAACTAACGGAAGTTTTTCTAGTTGTGTTAGACACGAACAATCTAAACCCATTTTAGGATATATTTTTTGTTTTATTTATAAATCATAGTTTAAAGAAAATTAAAATGGGTCCTAAAGAATAAAAAAATACACCAATACTTAAAAACAAGAGTGTTTGACCAGTGCATACTCCCAATTCTCACATACGCATGCCAAACATGGACCTTGACCAAGGCAAACATGGATAAAATAATGAAGACACAAAGAGCCATGGAGAGAGCAATGTTAGAAGTAAAATTGACAGGCAAAAAGCAAAACAACTGGGTCAGAAATAGAAGAAAGTCAAAGACGCAGGCCAACATATAGCCCGGCTAAAATGGAGCTTCGCAGGTCATAACGCTAGACAAACGGACAATAGGTGGAATAGCACGATACAACAATGGAGACCATGGAGAGGAAAGAGAGCAAGAGGACGACCCCAGATGAGATGGGGAGACGACATTAAAAAGATAGGAGGATGTAAATGGAAAGAAACTAAACTACCTAAGATATGCAGACGATGTAGTAGTCATAGCATCAAGTTTTGAAGAACTACAAACCATGCTAACCGAACTAGCAAATGAATCCGAACAAATAGGTCCAAAAATGAATTTTGCCAAAACAAAAACAATGAGAAACACACAAGACAATAGAAACGTAATACTAAACGACACCACAATAGAAGCGGTTAATGATTATATATATTTGGGACAGATGATAAAAATAAATAAGGAAAACCAAACAGCGGAGGTAAAAAGAAGGGTCAGATTAGCCTGGGCAGGATTTGGAAAATTAAAATGGGTCCTAAAGAATAAAAAATACAACAATACTTAAAAACAAAAGTGTTTGACCAATGCATACTCCCAATTCTCACATACGCATGCCAAACATGGACCTTGACCAAGGCAAACATGGATAAAATAATGAAGACACAAAGAGCCATGGAGAGAGCAATGTTAGGAGTAAAATTGACAGACAAAAAGCAAAACAACTGGGTCAGAAATAGAACAAAAGTCAAAGACGTAGGCCAACATATAGCCAGGCTAAAATGGAGCAGGTCATAACGCTAGACAAACGGACAATAGGTGGAATAGCACGATACAACAATGGAGACCATGGACAGGAAAGAGAGCAAGAGGACGACCCCAGATGAGATGGGGAGACGACATTAAAAAGATAGGAGGAACGCACTGGAAACAGACAGCACTAAACAGAAGCGAATGGAGGAAACTGGGAGAAGCCTATGTTCAGAATTGGACGAATTAAAGGGCAAAAGAAGAAGAAGAAGAAGTTTAAAGTGTAAATTAGTTATTGTAGCTGAATAAATGGTTTAGGGGCGGGGGTATGGTTTGAAACCAACATTTAACACGTCCAGTGCCAGATGTATCCAACATGGATACACGCGTCACACTGATTTAGTGGCCGCGTGTATCCAATGTTGGCACATTTATTTTTGTATTTTGAGCCGTGTTCGATGCAAAAAGAATAATTTTAGGAAAAACGCCTAATCTTTCCCCTCGCCTGGCAAGGTCTTATGCTCTTCAGAATCGCCTGTCATTGTTTACATTTCTTCTAAATGACTTACTCAAACACATACTTTAATTTAAACCTTACAGGAGAAAGTTTATTTTACCCCCTAAATTTGAACTTTTCGATTCACCTGGTAGATACACGTGCACCGCTGAGGCCTGCCAGGTCATGGTTTTTAGCCTTAATGTGCTATGAATTATCACTAGAAAAATGTCTAGCCTTACAGGACGACCGTTAGTCGGAGAGTTCACTAGCTCTTAGACTAATAATAAAAAACTCTAAAATTTAAAAATTTTCAAAGCACTGGCAATTTTTAAATTAAAATGAAATCTACGTTTCTTTGTCCACACAACATAAATTTTTAGGGATTGCCAGAAAAGCTCTATCGGGTTTAAATCGGAATGATATGTTGGGAGCTTTGATACACCAAGTCCGGTTTATGTAATATTCCATAGTATCTATGTAATAGTCCATATTTCGGTTTATGTAATTTCATACTGCCATACAGATCTGGTCTGAGCAGGAAAAGGAATAATTCTAACTTTTTTCCAACCTATCATTTTACTCTTTTTTGTTGCAGACCTTTGTGGTTTATCCTCTTGAGTATTATCATAAGCTACATTGTCAATAACGATGACACTATTGGTAGGTAGATTACCTAACAATTTTTCTTCTAACCTTTTGTTGTAGTTCACAAAATTCATATCATCTTTTTTATCACTCGATTTTCTTTGGGACTTCCAGTTCACATAAGACCCACCAACACAACTTGCTTCGTTTCCTACATCCACAGTGATAAGTAAATGTTAACTAAAATTTTCAGGAATCCATTTATCCTAAATTCTGTTTGTGCATAGTTCGGTTGTATTTGACATTTCCTGTACTATAAAGTTAGTATTAGTCAGAGTAGCTGTTTCTGAGAATAAAGAATGGCAACAAAAAAACATTTGATAAACTGGCTAATAAAGGAACGCACACATATTCTACATACTCTACATTTGGATCTATACATACTGGAACGTTTTTTTATTTTTGAGTAACACGTTTTGATGTATGACAAAAATAGAATTTTTTATCAGTGTTGACTTTTCTCAACACACAAGCATTATACGGAAACGTGTGAACCGCGTTCAAAAATCCTGAATACGGAAATAACTCGAACAACCGTGAGCAAATACACTTGACGGTATTATTAAATAATCATCTCATTTCCTTTATTCGATTGGAACAGGCTTGCTTTTCCACCGAATAACCACGGTTAAACTGTTAAACTTTTTTTGTTCGAAAACAAAAAGGGGAGAAAAAATAGACCGGTCACTAAATCGAAATTAACAAATCCACCAATTTAACGGTAAATTAAACGCAATAAAAATTAGGGGAGAACTCTGGAACTTTTGATAATGAAAGTGGATTCGGCAGGATGTGTTCTTTCATTTTGAATTACACAGAAGAGGAATGTCAGTGTGTTTTTTTTGTATTTGAACCGAGTATTGATTTTGAAGTATTTGGACCAATGGAAAATTGTTAACTGGAAAAACGAATGTTTCTGTATGTAGGTTACGCTTAGTTACGCTGGCGCTGCTATACAATGCAGTAGATATATAAAAGTACCAATAAATAATAAACAAAAAATAATAGAATCGAAGATAAATTACAACGGAAAATCTGAAAGAACTAAAAAATATTTGTCCCAAACGATCTAATAAAAGTATTAGGTCTCATAGTCCTGTCGCCAGGGGGGGTACAACGGCCTCGTTAATTCAGATGGACTTACTCAAGTTTTTTTTATGTATTTTGACCCGTAGAACACGAATTTTTTGGGTAACAGTTGATCCGGATGTCGATAAGATTGTTATAGACCAAGAACTTGAGGAATCAAATAACAGCGATTTTTGGCAAAACAAAACAATATTTTGTATTTTTTGGGCCATTTTAAGTAAAAAATATTTCTACAAGTTTTTTCGTAGGATGCACAGTTTTCGAGATAAACGCGGTTGAACTTTAAAAAAATCGAAAAATTGCAATTTTTGAACCCGAATAACTTTTGATTAAAAAATAAAATAGCAAGTCTGCTTACCGCATTTGAAAGTTTAAGTCAAATTATATCGGTTTTGATTATTTGCATTGGTAAAAATTTATTTTTTTATTGTTTAACAAAGCTATAAACACGTAGGGTTTCCCGTGCTTTTACATGCGTTTTAACGCATGTAACGTAGAAATAGTCTTGATTGCACTAGTACCTATTCTACCTACTCGTTCGATTTTAAATGAGAAATCATAGAAACATCACTCACGCACTAGTTGTTTGTTGCTTTGTTTAACAGTAACACAATAAATTTTTAGCAATGCAAATAATCAAAACCGACATAATTTGACTTGAACTTTCAAAGGCGCTAAGCAGAATTGCTGTTTTACTTTTTAATCAAAAGTTATTCGGGTTTCAAAATTGCAGTTTTTCGATTTTTTGAAAGTTCAACCGCGTTTATCTCGAAAACTGTGCATCCTACTAAAAAACTTGTAGAAATATTTTTTGCTTAGAATGACCCAAAAAATACAAAATATTGTTTTGTTTTGCCAAAAATCGCTGTTATTTGATTCCTCAAGTTCTTGGTCTATAACAATCTTATCGACATCCGGATCAACTGTTACCCAAAAAATTCGTGTTCTACGGGTCAAAATACATAAAAAAAACTTGGGTAAGTCCATCTGAATTAACGAGGCCGTTGTACCCCCCCTGGCGACAGGACTATCAACTATGTTTCATATTCGGCATTATACTCATAGTAATAGTCCAGGAACCGAAGCTTTTCACCTCGCAATTTTTACAGAATGGATCGATTTGCTTGAAAATTTAAGAACAAGTAGTGGATAGTCCAAGGATCAAAATCTATATGATGCCAAAAGGCGCATTTACCATGGGGGTGGTTGCCACCCCATCTCGTCGTGGAAATTTTTTATTATATTTTGACCACAAAAGTTGATAAAGACATTCATTCTAAGCAAAATTCTACACATTTTTTTGATAAAATTAATAGTTTTCGATTTATTCGTTATCAAAAGTGTTAGTTCTATGTCGAAAAAATAAATGTTTTTGGATATACTCATTTACGATACACTTAATTTTTGTCGCAGAAAAAAGTTTTTCAAACCAAATTCTTGGGAATTAAATAATCTACAATTTCATATTTAAACATTTTTCCGTATCTCTGATGCTAATTTGAAAATTTTGAAGAAACTGGCATTTTTTACCAAGTTCGTTATTCGCTTTTAACTTCAGTTTTTTTAAAACTAATCATTCTAAGCCAATCAAACTTCTAGAATCTATTAATAATACATAAATAAAGAAGAGTGAATAAGGCCAATGACTGAAAACATCGTAAAACATTATTATGCTTCCAATTGGATTTCTCCTGTTTTTTTTTTTCAAAAAAATATATTGAGTTTTTAATTGTAACTTCCTTATTTTTTATCCTAGAAAGTTTTGCAAAAAATAGTTTTGAAGGTTTTTACAAGATCTATAAGATTATTAATATTAAATCTTTTTAAAATCTCCAGTCACAAAAGAGGCGACTTTAAAAGGGTTGGTAAAGGTGGTTTTTGCATGTTATTACACGTTTTAATTGTCAGTATCTCACTCAATTTTTGCCACAGAAAAAAATTTTGCACACCAGGTTCTTGAGAAATAAATAAGCTACAATTTCGTATTTAAACATTTTTCTTATCTTTGATGATAGTCTTTCTGTTCTGAAGAAAAGGCCATTTTTTCCAAACTATAAAAATTCGTTATTCGCTTTTAACTCCATTTTTTTTTAAACTAATCATTATAAGCCGGTCTAAGTTCTAGAACCTATTAATAATAAATAAATAAAGAAGACCAAATAAGGTGAATGACTAATTTTAATTAGGGTGGTGATTGGGGGTTGCTTCCGATCACTGTTTGGCTGAAAGCAACAGGGAATGATATTCTTTTCATTCTAAGTCACTTAATTTTTGAGCTAGAGACTTTTTTCATTTTTGGAGATTGATATTTTTAAATACTTTAAATTAGTTTGAACAAGTTATCCTCGAAAAATGCATAGTTTTTCCCTCTTTTGACTTTGAAACTACAATATTTAGCATTTGACGAAGAAGAGCTAACATATAATAAAGTATAGCTCGATTACTATTAGGCTTAAAGACAATAAAAAAAGTTTTGTTTATTGTTTCACAAGGTACACTTTTGTTAAGTAAAGCTGTTTTGATAAAACGAAATGTTTATTCCTGTTATTAGCAGAAAACTTATTAAACACATTGATTATTTCGATAGAAAACTAACACTTTCGACAGCGAATAAATCAAAAACTATCAATTTTATCAAAAAAAATGTATACGACATTTTTTGCTTAGAATGAATCTTGTTACCAATTTTGGCGATCAAAATATAATAAAAAATTTCCACCCAGGAGATGGGGTGGTAACCACCCCCATGGTAAAAGCGCCTTTCGGTATCATATAGATTTTGATCCTTGGACAATCCACTACTTTATTCTCAACTTTTTAAGCAAATCGATGCATTCTGTTAATATTGTGAAGTTTTGTCCTATTTTAGCTTCATTACTTGGACTATAATGGCTCTTCAGTCATGAACTATTTAAACAAGTTAAACATTTTACCCTAAATTTCAAAACACAACTTCAAGACCGTAATGGAGAAGTAAAAATCCATAGAGCGCATTATAGAAAACTTACAGCTCAAGATTATACAATAACAATTTAAATGGTGCATCAGTTTTAGAACGCAAGAAACATGTTATCAAATAGACAAAATCCTTTAATGAGTAGAAATAGAGGTTCCTAACGAACTAAAAATAAAAACCGAGGAATAGCTGACATTCCAAGCAGATTCTCTAAAAGCACTGGCCAAGATTGGCATAAATGTAAAATTGAATATGGACATGGATATGGACCACAAGTGACTGGCCTAATCGGGGATGCGGGTGAACCTTTATCCCTATCCATAAAAAAGGATCACTAATCGTATGCATCAATTATTACAGAACCATTGCCCTTAATTCTCATGCAATCAAAATCCAGCTACATACATATAATCAATTAACGGCTGTATTTGGGATCCCCGATAACCAACAATGGCGATAGCTCCTAAGATATCAAGCGTAGACTAGCGATGGCCCAAACCGCTGCATTAATTAAAAAATATGGAAAGAGCTAACAATTAGAAGGAATAATAAGCGCAGGTTAATCAATGCTCTTATTTTTTCCATTGCTATATAGACGCAGTGGTCATCATCATCCAGTCTTCTATACCTCTACTACCTCTACCTCTACTTCTTCTGTCTTCTATTGGTCTCCACACTGTAATTTTTTGGGTCCACCTCCCGTCTTTTATTCTGGCTGCATGGCCCACCCAATTCCACTTCGGCCATGCTACTCGCTCTATGACATCTGTGACGCCTGTCCTTCTTCTGATTTCTTTGTTTCTGACCATGTCTCTGAGAGTCAGTCCAAGTATTTACCGTTCCATTCTTCTTTGGGCCACTCTAAGTTTGGTTGCAGTGGCCTGGGTTAATGATAATGTTTCGGCGCAGTAATTCATGACTGGAAGCACACATTGGTCGAAAGTCTTCTTTTTCAAATAATTTGGCAAGCTGCCCATGAAGATGTCTGATAGAGCTCCATATGCGGTCCATGCCAAGGTGATCCTTCTTTTTAATTCGGCAGTTTGATTGTCCCTGGCAGTTTGGATTTCATGCCTTAAGTATTTATATTTATGGACCAATGCTATTTCGTTGACGTCGACTTTTGGATTTTTGCTTGGTACCAGGTTTGTCATGTATTCTGTCTTGTCAAAATTTATGTTTAAACCAACATTCTTACAGGCGGCATCTAACTCAGTAAGCACGGTTCTAATCTCTTCTAAGTTGTCTGTTATAAGAACTATGTCATCTGCGAATGATAGGTGGGAGAGCCTTTCACCGTCGACATTTATTCCTTTGGCGTCCCACTCCAATTGTTTGAAAGCATATTCAAGTACTGCTGTAAAGAGTTTGGGAGATAACGTGTCTCCCTGTCTAACTCCTCTTTTGATTTTTATAGATATGGTATCTTTGTGTAATTGGACGGTCATGGTTGCATTGTTGTATATGTTCGCTATCAGTGTGGAGTACCGATAGTCTATACGACTTCACTTCAACGCTCTCATTATGCTGTTAATCTCTATCGTATCAAATGCTTTGCGAAAGTCTACGAAAGCCAGGACCAATGGTCGGTTGTATTCGATAGATTTTTCTATAATTACTCTTATGCAGTGTAGGTGGTCGTTAGTGCCAAAGTTTTTCCTAAAACCTGCCTGTTCTGTAGGCTGGTAAAAATATAATTTTGTTTCATTCTAGTCTATTTGTTATTATTGTAAATAATTAGAGGTGATCTAATAGGCTTATGGGCCGGTAATTACCGAGGTCTGTGGGATCGCCCTTTTTGTGTAATAAGATGGTAAGTGCACTGTGTCATCTTGTAGGTGTTTTACTTTGGTGCAGACATAAGTTGAACAGTTCCTTTATGTTAAAAATTCAGGAGGAAAATAAACTTCCTGTAGCTGGCTGTATACCATAAATCACAAAAATACCAAGTTTCTTGTAAAAGGTATATATTAAAATACCCTAAATAAGGGTCACAATACAAAACGTTTTCGGATTAAGGAATCCATCATCAGTGTTTAAAAGCCCTAAAATTAAGTATAACCTAATTAAATGAGATAAAAGTTAAAATTGACAGAGGTTTTCAAGAACAAGAGGTCATACTTACAAAATTTGCATGCCTGAGCCACCAAAATGTATCGGGTAAAAACCCTTTAAATGTAAATAATAAGGATGTTTTACATATTTATATAAAATTCATTGGATGGTATACATAAACCTGGATGTTACCCAGGGCAACACAGGACTCTCTCCACGTGGTTGGAACTAAAAGTTCCAACTACGTGGAGAGAGTCCTGTGTTGCCCTGGGTAACATCCAGGTTTATCTATACCATCCAATGAATTTTATATAAATATGTAAAACATCCTTATTATTTACATTTAAAGGGTTTTTACCCGATACATTTTGGTGGCTCAGGCATGCAAATTTTGTAAGTATGACCTCTTGTTCTTGAAAACCTCTGTCAATTTTAACTTTTATCTCATTTAATTAGGTTATACTTAATTTTAGGGCTTTTAAACACTGATGATGGATTCCTTAATCCGAAAACATTTTGTATTGTGACCCTTATTTAGGGTATTTTAATATATACCTTTTACAAGAAACTTGGTATTTTCCTTTATGTTGTTTAAAAGTCTGTCTCCTCCAATCTTTACGGCTTCTATAACGATATTTTCTTCTCCCGGAGCTTTATTTTTTTCATTTTCCTCAATGCGTTTCTGATTTCATCTGTTGATACCTATATCAGACATCAATTGGTTGACTAATCTTTTTCCTGAAACTTCTAGTGGCTCATCGTGGTTTTGTTGGCTGTTGTATAGTTCTGTATAGAAGTCTTCTACTACCCTTAATACTTCATCTCTGTTGGTGATATTTCCATCTCCATCCTTTAATTTCGTTATTTCTTTTTGGCCATTTGTTAATTGTCTTCTTAGAACTTTGAGGCTCTTGTTATCTTCAATTGTTTGTTAAATTTGTTCGTTTTTATATTTTTCGGTTGTCCGTCCTAATAGATTTTTGTATTCTTTTACTTATCGCTATAAGTTCATGGTGTTCTATACTTCTATTACTTTGCATTTTTCTGCGCTCTTCTCTTAATGCTTGTGATAGGGGGTTTATTCTTTTGTTGTGTGATGTCTTTTGGCAGTATATCTTCTGGCTTACTTCTATAGCTTCTATTATAATGTCATTAAGTGTGTTAACATTTAGGTCTGTATTTCTATCACAGACACAATGGGAACCGAGCATGAATCGGCGCCAATAAAAAATACCCCAATAAAACTGTTCGAATAAGACCCAGGTGCTACTGAAGGAGGATGTCGCATAGGCGTAACCAGGATGATCCTAAGGGGGGGGTTACAACTACCTGAAAGGGGGGGGTTACAACTACTGGATGGTCTCTGAGGGCTACGGTGTTAAGCGTATAGAGCTCAAAGTGCATCCCAATGGGGGGGTTATAACCCCCAAATCCCCCCCTGGTTACGCCTATGGGATGTCGAAGAAGAAATGGATATAATTAGCTAATATGTGGAGTAAGGAGATTCTTGAAGAAAAAACAGAGTGAAAATTAGTTAGAAGTGAAGAACTAGCTAGGTACAAAAAGGCGTACTTGTATAACTACATCTATATAGAGCGAAATTTGAGATCTGGAGGTTACATTAACCCATCTTGGTACACAAGTAAGAGTTCTCGGTCAAGTGCTGTACAAAATTGGATTCCACGGTAGCCACAGATAGAGGCTCTGGATCTGGATCTGAGGCTCTGGATTTACAAAGGAGAAAAGTCTCTCCGGTCCGACGAAGGATTAAAGATATTGCAATGTAGGTACTATTACTAATTAAATCATGTTCCATAGCTTTATGCTGCTCGATGAAACTAAATCTCTTATGACATCATAATAATTCAATCAATTTCTGTTTTATTGTAACTTATTTCCAACTAAAATAGTGAATTATAAATATTCCTTGTGCCTATTTCAATGACCATTAGCTGTCGAGACACATTTTGTTCAAAATAAAAAAACATAGCAAATACTACCTAATAAGTAATACAAATTAAAATGTCCAATTCATAATTTTACAATAAAAATATAAAAGTCAAGACGGAAATTTTACAACTATATTTTACGTTCGAATATATTTGCCAAATAAAATCCAAGGCGAAGTAATACCGCCATAAAAATATAAAAAGACTCCTTCCGAAAAATCCTGACGTTTCTTAAGACCCAGTTTTCGCGTCAAAAAAAAACGCCATGAGATAGTAGGTAAATATGCGGTGAAGTGGAAGGCCCGATAAAGAATAAATAAAGACAAAAATAAATGTAAAACAGGATACATGACGTTACCACAAAGGAGATTAAGGGCCGGTTGCTCGAACGCTAATCAAGAAGTTGATTATAATCAATCATTTATTGTAATCAATTTTCTTGATGGGAATCAAATCGCGACATGAAAAATACATGTAAAAACACTAATCAGTTATTGATTGTAGGTAAAACAGTAATTAAAATATTGCCGCAGCTCTTAAATTATTAAAAATTGCTTATTATTATTATTGATTTGTAAGTAAAAACAAGAAATTAACATCAGAAAGAGTTTAATTATGTTTTATTTTAAATTAAAACCAAAATAATTAAATAAATCAGTCAACATAACTTCAAAATGCGACATCTGTCAGAAGTACCCTTAATCAAATATAATTGTAATTAAATATTTGATAATGATCAGTTTTGATTAGCGTTCGAACAACCGGCCCTTAATTTGGTTTCGTTTGGTTTATTTGAGATATCATGCAAAAAACTAGGAATTTACCGATCTCTCTCCCCTTTCCCCCCAAACCCGACGCTCAAAATGGTGTGATTATTTTCTGAACATTATGTGGACCATATAGAACAATTTGGTGTTGGAGGATCATTTTCACTTTGGATGCCTGGGTTATGCCATCTTTTGGATCAATTGTATTATGCTAATAATACTGTAATCAAATTCTGTTTTATTGTAACTTATTCCCAACTAAAATAGTGAATTACAATAATATTCCTTGTACCTATGTCAATCAATGACCATAAGCTGTCGAGACACATTTTGTTTGAAATAAAAAACATGGCAAATACTACCTAATAAGTAACACAAATTAAAATGTCCAATTCATAATTTTACAATAAAAGTATAAAAGTCAAGACGGAAATTTTACAACTATATTTTACGTTCGAATATATTTGCCAAATAAAATCCAAGGCGAAGTAATACCGCCATAAAAATATAAAAAGACTCCTTCCGAAAAATCCTGACGTTTCTTAAGATCCAGTTTTCGCGTCGAAAAAAAAAACGCCATGAGATAGTAGGTAAATATGCGGTGAAGTGGAAGGCCCGATAAAGAATAAATAAAGACAAAAATAAATGTAAAACAGGAGACACGACGTTTCCACAAAGGAGATTTGATTTGGTTTCATTTGGTTTATTTGAGATATCATGCTGGAAAGAGGTTCCTCGACAGTCGTTGAAAATGTTTATCAAGTCATTTTATTTTGAAAAACCGACGCTTTATATCATTTAAATTGCTCAAGAAATTTTTGTGGCGAAGAGGAAATTGTTCGGTCATACTTAGTGGTTTTATTTACTCTTAAGTACTATCGTTCGTTATACACTGAAAAAAAAACTAAACTTGATCCAGATAGAAATCCAGAGCCGAAACATTTTTCCTTGAATTTTTTAAATATTACATTTTTAGGCTTATTAATGCTTACGAAAGTAAAGTTTCGAAAATATTTTGGAATCTGACGTTTTTCTTTATTGCTACCAACCATTTCTTCTTTGGACGTCTTCTTCTTTTTCCACATTTCTCCATCCTTCGATACTGTTTTAATATTTCGGTATAATGGCATTCATATAATGTAACGAAGCCTTCTGGTTCTTTGGGCCTCTAATTTTTTGCCGTAATTATTGGTTTTACATACTGTTATATTCCTATTTGATAGGAGAATTAAAATTTATAATTATAAGCAAAATTCAAATTAATATAAAAGATCTTCAATTTTCTCAGCCACGGGCATGTAAATTTAGAACAACCTGTATACAACAAATTATTATATTTAGTTTTTAAGAAAGTGATTCGAAGAAGTGTACGAAACTCGGTAACAATGCGCCTAAGATAAACAAGTTGAGTGACGCGGACCATTATAGTGTTTCGCGGAAGATTCGATCATTAGCCTACGCTAAATAAGACTCAGTGAAATAGATAAGAGGTCATTAAGTTTTGTAAAAAGTAGAAAGTAAGTTTAAATTGGGAAATGATTATTTTTTCTTGAAATCCATTAAACATATTTAGAAAGATTAAAAGTTGGTATTGAGGAATACGGCGAATTAAAATTTGTGGTGGAATGTTGATTTTTGAATCTGGAAGGGATATTTAGAAAGTAGGGAAATGAATGAGGTGGAGAGATCAGAATGTTTTGAGCTGTCGAGAGGTGAAGTCCAGTGGTAGACGGTAGTGTACGAAGAGTGAAAAAGCCGGTAGTTCCGTGAGTGTTGAGTACCCAAGGGGAACGAGAGGTAGGCCGTGTCGAGAGAAAATAATCTCCTTGAGCAAAGAGTGTCCCGGTAGCTGATTGAAGTGGTTCGAAAAAGGTAGAACACGGCATCACGAGAAAAGCATGAACGAGAGCTATACGAGGTAGTTTTCAAAGGAGAACATTACTGGAGGCCAGGACGAGTTTTTCATCGCAACCAAGGGTAGGAGGAAACGGGTTTAGTGTGAGGACATTCGCAGTTCACCAGATAAAGGTCAGTCTCATTTGTCAGGACATGAATGTATGGGTTTTTGTATTAAATACCACATTAAAAATTGAAGAACATAATCGCTAATAACAGAAGATTTTCATCAAACTTCAATCAATTTGTTGCTAATAAATCCTAATAGTTTCATTATTAATTAAAAGTTTTAAATTGGAAACCAAAAGGGAATAAGATTCCCATTTTTAAATGTTTATATTAAATAAATATAAGATATAACAAATATTAAGCAGTAATTGCCATTTATATAAAATAAACAAAATATTGATTTATAATTGTAATCCATATGTGTGTATTATTTTATTTTTTTCCTATCCCGATTAGGAACCACTGAGAAATACTTAGAAGTCACGAAAGTAAGTAAGTAACTTTATAATTCGCCCTGAGATTGAAAACATATTGATATGTGATCTGGTTGATTAATTAGATTATCATTAATGCATTAATTAAATTAAATTACATATAAGAATATCATCACAAATAAATAAATAAGATCACAACAATACATTATCATTATTTCTTTTCACATTAGTTGTAATGTGGGGATAAGCTTTCATGGTTGGTCACTTCGAGTAGAGAGCAGCAGGCCTACGCCTTTCTGATGATGACTCCAATAAGAGTCGAAAATCGTCAATTCAGAGTGCTGGAGTGCACTCCCTGTTCTAAGTGAAAAATAAGATTTACAAATATAAAGACTAAAAAAGTTTTGTAAACACTTATGACAACAGGTGAACACGGAAATTGTACTTTTGAAGTGTGTAAAACAAATAAATCCTAGCTGAGCGCTTTCGGCTTATAAAGCCATCTTCGGAGCTATGCTACAATAGAAAGGTCTCTAATGAATAATTGATCTTAGAATTCAAAAGTTTAACTTACGTCAAAAGGTTCAAAATACCACTATGAAGAGAGCTGGATCCCATGTAAAATATACAAAAAATACTTCTATTACTTGTGCAGTTTTTTTAATGATGGAAAAAAATATAGAAAAAAATCTTGTTTGTCTGTTGAAAATAGGTGGTCAATTCTTGCTGTTCTTAGTCGGAAAAGTTGAAAAAACATATATATTACAAGCACAAAGGACTTTCACGAAAAACTACATTACATATAACAAAAATTTGATCATGGTAAGGTCGAGAGACCTTACCATCTGATGTGTGCTGTGTCAGTATGAAGAATGGCGGAATGTAGTCTGGTGGATTTTAATGACAGCTGAAATAGATTGTGTGTGCTGGTAAAGGTATTTTTACCTTTTCTCATAACAAGTGACAGTTGACATATGACATTTTAGCAATCGAATTGAACAACTTTTCAACATGGTCTGTAGTTACATAAATCTAGTTTTTTAAATTATAATGAAATACATATTATTGAAAAAAGACGACTTAAGGTCCAAGTTAAATCAGTTGACAAGTTATCCTTCAAAAAACTGAACTCGGATCTTTTTAAAAAAATTTAATATAGGATGTAAAGAAGCTTGAAGGTGAAGTTTTCCATATTATTGGATAAGTCACAAATTTCATTAGGTGCACTATGGGTGTATCGAAGATGTAAAATAAAATTATTTAAGAATGAATTTTTTTTTTGAGAATATGGTTTTTTAATGAATAAGCTGCCAAATGATTGATTACAATTATTGATTTATAATGATAATATTTAGTAAAGAATTAAAAAGTTAAAAAAAAAAACCTTTTTTTTGACCTCATGCAATCAAAATCAAACATTTTTTAAAAAACTTTTTAATTCTTTACTAAATATTATCATTATAAATCAATAATTGTAATATATCATTTGGCAGCTTATTCTTTAAAAAAACCATATTCTCAAAAAAAATTCATTCTTAATTAATTTTATTTTCTATCTTCGATACACCCATAGTGCACCTAATGAAATTTGTGACTTATCTAATAATATGGAAAACTTCACCATCAAGCTTCTTTACATCCTATATTAAATTTTTTAAAAAAGATCCGAGTTCAGTTTTTTGAAGGATAACTTGTCAACTGACTTATCTTGGACCTTAAGTCGTCTTTTTTCAATAATATGTATTTCATTCTAATTTAAAAAACTAGATTTCTGTAACTACAGACCATGTTGAAAAGTTGTTCAATTCGATTGCTAAAATGTCATATGTCAACTGTCACTTGTTATGAGAAAAGGTGAAAGTACCTTTACCCGCACACACTATCTATGTTAGCTGTCATTAAAATCCACCAGACTACATTCCGCCATTCTTCATACTGACACAGCACACATCAGATGGTAAGGTCTCTCGACCTTACCATGATCAAATTTTTATTATATGTAATGTAGTTTTTCGTGAAAGTCCTTTGTGCTTGTAATATATATGTTTTTTCAACTTTTCCGACTAAGAACAGCAAGAATTGACCACCTTTTTTCAACAGACAGACAAGGTTTTTTTCTATATTTTTTCCATCATTAAAAAAACTGCACAAGTAATAGAAGTATTTTTTACATACATATCCAATACATCTCTCTTCATAGTGGTATTTTGAACCTTTTGACGTAAGTTAAACTTTCTTCATTAGAGATCTTTCTATTGTAGCATAGCTCCGAAGATGGCTTTATAAGCCGAAAGCGCTCAGCTAGGATTTATTTGTTTTACACACTTCAAAAGTACACTTTTCCTGTTCGCCTGTTAAAACTAAGATTGTTTTTCCTTCGCATTGCAACTGAATAAAAATGGTATACATTTTTATTTTATTTATTTATTTATTCATCTTCTTTAAATATTCATACCGAAGTAAAAAACTTCGATTTATCTACTGGTATAAAATAGTTTATTAAAAAACTTCTTAAAATGTCATCCGAATGGATTGCAAAACGTTTTCGATCTAAATAAGATCGTCTTCAGTGCATTCTTCTGAGTAGACGAAACTAGCATACTATTAAAAGTGGTAACCTCTCTGTTATGTTACCTCTCTATCCCTTCTTTCTTTTCCGGGCTATGGATCAGCTACACCAATAATAGTGCTGCTCAGTTTACCCTACAATTAACAAAGGCAGACACTATTAATTATCTATAGACGTTGTCTGACAACCTACAAATATTATTGTGTGTAATTTTCATAAAACGAAAAAATTTACTACAAGGTTTAAGAACCACAAAGGTGTTTCATTGCCTAATTTGTGAGTAGTTAATGAAATACTAGTTATTTAAAAATAACAATCCTATACGTTTTCATTTCCACCAAAAACTGAATACATAAATCATTTTAATAAATATAACTTTCAATTCTGCCTTGAAGTTAAAGTATAACATTCATGTTAATGTTTTAGCGTTATTAAAAATACCTGCAACCAAGCAAAAAGTTTTCATGAAACGCTCGTTTACACTTGTTACTTTTAATTACTTTTCTAAAAATGTAAAATGTACCTACTTTTGTAGATTGCTATGTAATTCTCAAAAAATAAAATATTCTTTTTTAAAATCCTTTTTTAATTAAAACTATTTTTGGTCAAAACTTTTGAAGAGTACATTTTACATATTCCTAGCGCTAGTTATACAGAGCAAATTCTCCACATTTTAAAGGAATCTCTTAATTGTATTAGCTCGAGAGTTGGTTAGATTAATAAAAGATTTGTAAATTTAGCAGAAATTTTAACTTGTTACATATTCAAGAAAAAATAACGTACGTTAACTAGTGACAAGATAATACTATAATGATAGTAAGAGTCTTGTTTCGTCATCTTAGCCTTTTGGCATCAACTTTTGGACATAGACCTTTCCTAACTACTTCCATTCATTCATCTTTATCCTGCCCAACATACTTTCAATTTGTTTTCCCAAAATCCTTTTCGAAAGTCTATTTTTTGATGTCAACTACCCAATGTGGTCTGTAGTCTGCGTTTGGTCGTCTACCTTTGTAAGGTATTCAATGTTGTATGGTGGCGTTTCAAATGTGCTCTTTATGTCTAGCAGTGTCTCTTGCTAAGCTCTATTTAAGTTTGCCAATTTTTGTTGCATTTTTCCAGCAATTTAAATGGTTTATGTATTCGGCTCTGGTGGAAATTAATAAGGTAAAGGATTGTTATTTTTAAATAACAATCCAAAAATGGAAAGATAGAAAAATAATGGAAGTAGTAGAAACGGATTATCTAAGGAAAGCGTGTGGTTTAATAATATCCGAAAAAGATCACATCGGGAAAGAAGATATTAAAAGGAGGACAAATACTGTATATTCCAGTGTAGATAGAATTGAAACGAGACAACTAGTGGGATATGGTCACGTGAAACGAATGAATGAATATAGATGGCCAAAGAAAGCTTTAAATTACATATCACAACAAAGAAAAAGAAGGGGAAGGTCTTCAGTTGCATGAGAAGGGTTGCATCAATCCAAAAATGGAAAGATAGAAAAAGAATGGAAGTAGTAGGAACGGATTATCTAAGGAAAGCGTGTGGTTTAATAATATCCGAAAAAGATCACATCGGGAAAGAAGATATTAAAAGGAGGACAAATACTGTATATTCCAGTGTAGATAGAATTGAAACGAGACAACTAGTGGGATATGGTCACGCGAAACGAATGAATGAATATAGATGGCCAAAGAAAGCTTTAAATTACATACCACAACAAAGAAGAAGAAGGGGAAGGTCTGCAGTTGCATGAGAAGAAAATGTACGGCACATAATGAGAGATAGAGCCATCAAAGAAGACGAATGGATGGACAGAAAACGATGGCGGTCGAAATGCGAAAAGCGACAGAGGCTGTTCTGTAGGAACCTCACTAATAGCTAATAGATAGATTTTTAAATTAATATTTCATTTACTTCTTCCAAGTTAGGCAATGATGGGAAGTTAATGTATTACTTGTAAATTTGTGTGTAAAAAATAAATATAATTGTGATAATCGAACTATGGAGATTAAAATATAACTGCTATACTACTACCTAAGTGCCGGCGCAAATTGATCCTAAGCGAACACAACCTGGCACCAGCGGGATGCGTAGAGAGTTCTGCGCATCCTATATCAGTGAATACAGTGCCAGGTCTACACATGCGAACGTTTGTCACCGAAACACAGTTTTCTGGTGTCGTGGGACGCGTGACTCAATTCTCAGATGTGGTTTTGGTTTAGAGATGGACGTAGAGAAGCTAATAGAACTCGTTCGGAATTACCAGTCTGATTTTTGCATGAGAGTTTAATGAAAGGGTAACAAATCAATTGGAAGTTCTGTCCGACAAAATACATGGGACGTTTTCGTAGTATGACGTTCCAAATTTTTAACCTGTTCCACAATTAAAACTTCCCCTGTTTCAGTGTTTCCGTACATCAAAGTTTGTCTGACGAGACACCGTTAAGCTATTAACAAATTTTCAGCTTGCTATTAATCAACTTTTTGTTGGTACGCGGGATCCAGGCCTAGAAATACAATGTCACAAATGATGGCGTAATCCCTTTTCTGTAGGTATAAAAATTTTGTAAATATCATTCATTTCTTAAATCTACACAACATTATCATTAAAAATGATTCATTACTAAAAACAGTTAAGCACATCTGTGAATATCGCATATCCTCAAATAAAATGTGTCATCATACCGGGCTTGTTCATGCTTAAAAACAAAATATGTAGACGAGATATAAATATATGTAATAGGTAAGCAGTTTTTGCAACGACAATCAAATCACAATCAGTGTTGTTTATAATAATAGTATCGGCATCGGCTGATAAAATAATTAGTTTTTAGCAAAGTTCGCACCTTTCGGGACACTGACGTACATAAAAGGAAATTTGTTAATTGTTGAGATAACGTAGGCATTTAAAGTTTTAAAAGGTACAAATGAGATGCAAATTACAAGAGGAAGTAGAAATCTATTGTCCACAGTCTTAGTTATTAGGATTTTAGGAATAGAATTTTTCTTAAACATCACCTCAAAGCTTCCTTTTCTTTATTCATTCTTCTCAAGACCTCGACGTTTGTGACTCTCTCCGTCCATGATATTCTCAAGATTCTGCGATACATCCACAGTTCAAATGCCTCTAATTTTTAGGTATCAATCTTTTTCAGCGTCTTTGACTCCATTCCGTAGAACAGCACAGAAAGTACGTAACATCTCATCAGGCGAAGTTTCATTTTAAGGCTCAAATCTTCCACAGAACACTCTCTTCATTTTACTGAATATGGATCTGGCTTTTTCTATTCTTATTTTGATTTCTGCTGAGCTATCGTTGTCTTCATTTATAAAAGTGCCTAAATATTTGTATTTGCTAACTCGATCGATAATTTCATTGTGTAAATATAAATTTTGGACATTTCGTGTTGATTTCGATATTACCATAAATTTAGTTTTCTTTATGTTCAAAGATAGTCCATATTCTTCGCTGCAGTCGCTGCTATCTTATTCACCAATGTCTGTAGCTCTTCAAGTGTTTCTATGAGAACGGTGTCGTCGGCACATCTCAGATTGTTTAATCTAACACCATTTATTTTAATATCTATGGATTGCTCAGAGAGTGTTCTATTCATTACGTCTTCGAAATAGAGATTAAACAGGGTTGGTGACAGTATACACCCTTGTCTCACACCTCGCTTTATTTCAATTTCTTCAGTGGTATTATTCTCTACTCTCACTACTGCTTTCTGATTATAGTACATATTTGCTATTAGTCGGATATCTCGTTTATCTAAATTCTTTTCTGCCAGGAGTCTGATTAGATAATCATGCCGCACTTTATCAAAGGCCTTGTTATAATCTATGAAACACATCAGATACAGATACATCAGATACAGATACATCAGTATTTTGTAATCAGTATTTTGTACTCAGTATCTACCACTGAGACCCGGTATCAAAAGTAACCGTTACACGTCCGCACTGATTTTGCCCGTCCCTCTATTCGTTGCAGAGACAGCCAACGGTTGGGTTTTGTTGTGAACAATATGCGGTGCGCTAGAAAAATAACTACACAGGTCACCCGTCCCGCAGGTGCCAGGTTGTGCTCTAATAGGTTCAATTTGCGCCGGCACTAATACCGTTTATCGAATAATGCGCCTTTGGGTTCCCTATTTAAAGGACTATCTATCCTACCAGTCGTTTTCACTTAAATTTGTTTCAGATGTTAATTTTGTGATTCGGTGTAGTTATAGACGATCTGCCTGGTTTTCTCCGCCGGGATCTATTCCAATATATTTTTTTCGGGGAGTTCTTCTCATTCTTCATATTCTACGAACCTATCCATAACATATTAATTCTTGCTTTTCCATACGCAATAGGGTGGTGCGAAAAAAGTCAAGTTGATAATTCCGTGTCGCTATAATGCGGAAAAGGTGCGATTGGTAATTACAAGAAAAACAAAAAACAATTATTCAAATCGGACTTTATCTTCCTATCCCGCAACGGGCCTAAAGATTATGAAAAAAAAATAAAATGTTACCTTTTTTTCAAAAATTTTTATACAGGGTGTTTCATTAATAAATTGTCCATATAGTAACCGGAGAAACCTTAGCACAAAATACGAAGATTTAACCTAAAACACTTAAATAAAATGTGGTTCCTTACTAAGTTACAGGGTGTTTTATCTAAAAATTTAAAAACTATTTCTGCTCAGCATTTTCAAACAACTATTCGACGTATCCTTTTCATACTTGGCAGGTAGTATAGGTACTGTTCAAACTACTAAATTATGTTAAACAAACGTTTCTGGCTATTACCAGAGGCGTACGACGGGGGAAAGTGAATGTTAGACCCTTTCCAAATTCTACACCACTGGCGAAATTGCTATTTTAGTTTAATTTTTGAATTCTCCAATACTTTCTATGAAAATAATATACTCTTCATTCGTAACGATAAAGGCATTAGTTTTCGAGATCTTTGAAGTTAAAAATGAAACGACACGGTTATTTTGATTAACGTATTGTGTCGCTTCATTTTTAATTTCAAATATCTAGAAAACTAATCATTTTATCGTTACACATCAAGAGTATATTACTTACATAAAAAGTATTGCAAAATTAAAAAATAACACTAAAATGACAATTTTTTGATCATATGAATCATATCATAAATTAATCAAAATAACTGTGCCGTTTCATATTTAACTTCAAATATCTCGAAAACTAATAACTTTATTGTTACCAATGAAGAGTGTATTATTTACGTAAAAAGTATTGGAGAATCTAAAAATAGCACTAAAATAGTAATTCCTCCAGTGGCGTAGAATTTGAGAAGGGTCAACCATTCACCATCCCCTGTCGTACGCCTCTGGTAGTGGCTGGAAACTTTTGTTTATCATAATTTAGTAGGGTGTCTAGTAGTCGCACTTTCTGCTAAGTATGTAGAATAGTTTTAAAATGCTGAGCAAAAATAGTTTTTAAATTTTTAGATAAAACACCCTGTAACTCAGTAAGGAACCACATTTTATTTAAGTGTTCTAGGTTAAATCTTCATATTTTGTGCTAAGGTTTCTCCAGTTACTATATGGACAATTATTAATGAAACACCCTGTATAACCTCCATGCACGTTTTATTTATCGCTATAGTAAAATTTATATACAGTTTACATGGCTGAGTGATAAAAAAATAGTTTTACGCATTTAAAGAATATCCTCCGATCCCGCAAGGTCAATCAAAATCTATAAAAATTTGAAATTTTTGATGATTTTGATAAATTAAAAAGCATTAAATAATCTAATTTTTCTGTTACATTGTAAAGATCTTCGCTTGTTTTTATATATTGTGTGACAATATTAAAACAACCCAGAACTCAAAGCGAGGGGGTGGTTGCACTTCTAACTCCACACACACCCTTTTCTCCAACCAACCAATGAGTGGCTTTTTTTACATTATTTACATATGTATATTTCTTTTTCATCTGTTTATGTCCAGCTCTTAAACGCCAACTTTGTATTGTGATTTGGTTGTAAAATCTGGCAGCATGGACCTTGATTTAAGTGTTGCCCTGATGAATCCATCCCTTTATTGAGGCCCACATACATTTGACATTAGACGATGCTTCCATGACCAACTCTACGCACCGCTCGACAGCTGGCGTGTGGCAGGGATAGTTTTTTACATTCCTGTCTGGCATGTAGCCTGATGTAATGCAGGAACTTATATCTTCATTTAAAACTCTTCGAAAAACTGATGGAGAAGTTTAGTTTTGTAACATTCTAGTCTATTATTTCAGTGTAGTCCTATGCTTGAAAATTTAAAGTAGGAGGGATGAAATTTCTAATACTTTTGCCCTTGGCTTTAGTCTGTCTGACTTTTAACACTCTCCTTAGTCCTAGCTCTCTAATGTGTTTCCTTACTCCCTACTACTTGAAATTTTGAAGCATAGTACTAAACTAAAATAATAGACTGGAATGTTACAAAGCTTAACTTCTCCATCAGTTTTTCGAAGAGTTTTAAATGAAGATATAAGTTTCTGCATTACATCGGGCGACATGACAGTCTGGAAGGTACAAAACTATCCCTGCCACACGCAAGCTGACGAGCGATGTCTAAAGTTGATCACGTAAGTATCCTCTAATGCTAATTATGTGGGCCCCAATCGAGAGATGGATTCATTAGGACAACACTTAAATCAAGGTCCATGCTGCCAGATCTTATCAAGAAATCACAATACAAAGTTGGTGTTTAAGAGCTGGACACAAACAGATGAAAAAGAAAAAATGCATATATGTAAATAATGAAAAAAAAAACACAATCATTAATTGGTTGGAGACAAGGGTGCGTGTGGAGCTAGAAGTGCAACCACCCCCTCGTTTTGAGTTCTGGGTTGTTTAAATATTGTCACACAATATCTTAACAAACGAAGATCTTCGCAATATAACAGAAAAATGAGATAACTAAATGTTTTTTAATTTATCAAAATCATCAAAAATTTCAAATTTTTATAGATTTTGATTGATCTTGCGGGATCGGAAGATATTCGTTAAATGCGTAAAGCTATTTTTTTTATTACTCAACCATGCAAACTCTAAATAAATTTTACTATAGCAATAAATAAAACTTACACGAAGGATAAATAAATTTTTTTGAAAAAAGGGTAAAATTTAACCTTTTTCATAATCTTTAGGTCCGTTGCGGGATCGGAAAATAAAGTCCGATTTGAATAATTCTTTCTTTGTTTTTCTTGTAATTACCAATCGCAACTTTTCCGCACTATAGCGACACGGAATTATCAACTTGACTTTTTTCGCACCACCCTAATACGCAATGTTATCGTTTCTCCTACTTCCATTTGCTTCTGATTTCTGGCTTCCTAATATACTCCAGTCTAGATTTACTGATTGTTCTTCTCCAAAAGTCTCTTGTCATTAATAGTAGGTCATATTTTCCTTTTTTGTGTACCAACTACCAAAGTAGAATTCAGTGCAACTATTACTCTTTTCCCTTTGGTCATTAGATCTCTGATTGTGTCTTCACAGCTGACTTTTGTTGTTAGTTTTATGCCAAGATATATAAATTTATTGTAATTTTTAATTTTATCTTTGTAAAGTCCAAAGTGGTTTATTATTATTTATATAAAATGGAACAAAGCAAGTTATCCTAATTGTATAATATAACATGTCCCTAAAAACTTAAAGGTCCTGATATTCTTGAGCCATTGAAAAAAACTTAATTTGCCACGATAAGTGCCATCATACCTACAAACAAAATTATCCGTTATACTTTTTTTTCATAAACGGTTATCTGTGAAAAATATTTTGTTTTGAGTTAAAAGTTGGTATTTTTGAAATTTTCGACATGCGACGTCCTTTGCATATGTCCATACCAGAGTGATTTTTGTTTTTCTATATCGTCTTTTAGTGTCTTCTGCACATTAATTAGTTTCCTAATTTGTTCATTTCTCACTTTGTCCATTATTGTCCACACTTTTGTTTGTCCCTCACGTCTCTGGGCCATACAGTGATCAGCTTTCCAATATTTTCTTAAAGATTCGGTGTTTAGGTTTGCTTGTAATATTGTCACTCCATATAATCGAATGTAAATGTTATATTACTTACTGTCCTTCCTTTATTTTATTCATCATATTCATTTCGTCTGATACTGTATTAGTTAAGGTTACTCAAAAGTATAAAATACAGGGTGTCCCGGAAAACAGTACGTTCCTTTAAGGTATGGATAGAATACACAATTTAGAACAAAAGAGCCCAGTACCATTTTTTTCTAAAGATAACCGTTTCCAAAAAAATATTACGTTGTTTTCCAGATACCTGTATTTTAATGTTTAGAAATTTAAATAGCCCTGCAACATCGTACGCACTACGGAATAATAACAGATTTGATAATAAGAACTCGTTTGTGATTTTTTACAGCACATAAATAATCCAATCTAATAGTACTGATGTATTTATTATTATTTGTTTTTTTTTGTTATTTGTTTACTATAATTTTTTTTAATATATTAAAATACTTATTGCATATTAATTTTAAACGAATTATACATCTTTTAACTGAACTAGTATTATGTATTTAGTAGATAAGCTTTAAATGTGTTGAATGCTGAGGGCTTTAACATAGCTTACAGTGGAAATGAAATACACCAGATTAAGTAACTCACTTTCACGAACACATACATTCATACGACGATAAATACCTGCAAAACATTTTGAAAGAAATTATAGCATGTCGCTAGTGATCTGCTATAAATATTCAACATAATAACGTAATAGATAATGAACTCACAATTCGAAAACATTTTAGGCACTGACACTAAACAGGATTCTTCCAAACTATTTGTTTACTAAACATGGGACTACGTTTAAATTTTCGTACCTCACAGAGTTGCCAGATTTTAATTTGCGTACCAAAATATATTTTAATTTTTTGGTCAAACGGTACCATTTAGAAAAAAATGTTATAAGAGTTTTTTGTTTTACATGGTGCCCTCTACCTACACCTTTAAGGAACGCACTATTTTCCGGGACACCCTGCATATCCATCCAATGACACTATAGCCCAAACCGGGCCTTGGCCTCCTTCAGCAAGCTTCTCCAATCATCTCGATTTACTGATGTTCTTTTCCATGAACGCGATTTACGAGGTTTTTGGTATTCTCGTCTACTTCGACCATAATATTCGTACAATAATAGTACATTCTTTCACGGTTTTTGCTGTAAATTTTAAAGAACCGCTTGGATTGACATGAAATTTGGCATAGGCATAGCTAACATGTCAAAGAAAAAAAGTGGTATGGTGCCGATGTGTGCTTTTGGCGTGGGGATGAGTTTCACCCGTGAAAAAATATATGTCCAAGATAAGTCCCGAAATGGATAAACTGACTAATCTTAAGCAACTTTTGTTCTATAGAGTTTTTTCACCAAATCAATACTTTTCGAGTTATTTGCAAGTGAACATATTCATTTTTCAACAAAATAACCACGTTTTTAGACGTTTTTTTCGCCAATAGCTCAAAACGTAAACATTTTGTCGAAAAAAATGTTCTTAGCAAAACTATAGCCTATAAAAAGTTAAAAAAAATGGTGTATATATCAGGTCTCTATACCTAGCAAAAGCAGAGTTATAGATAATGAAAAATAGGTTCATATTCGAAAAATTCCAAATAGAATAATTAAATGTGAAATATCCAAATAACGAAGCATTCTTGAGGAAAACACATTACAACTTTCTTAAAGTGTTTAAAAAAATCTTTATTTCTGTTTCTATAAAAAAAATTTTAGCATCAAATATAAGCAAGTTACAAAAAACAAAAGATGTAGATCTTTGAAACACACTCAGTGATCAAAAGATCCAAGGTTAATGGTTCAACCTCTCATCTTTACTGATGAGCCCAGAGAGGTTGAAGAGGGCGAAACACATTTCTAAGAACTGGTGTTTGGATCTTTTATTCTATTCAAAAAAATTTTCCCAGCCCGAAATGGTGGATGTGTGAATTGTTCGTAAGGGGATTTTTCCACATTCTCTATTTCATCTGTTTGATTTGGTACAAGTGGTCGTTAAACCATTAAACTTGGATCTTTTGATCACTGAGTGTGTTTCAAAGATCTACATCTTTTGTTTTTAAACATATATTTTACTTACCTGAAGTAATAAGGGAATTAAAACTTGAGACTGTCATTGTCAGATTTGCCGTAGATTTACACTCCTGCTATGTGTAGGTCTCGAATGTTGTTTTTTGATTGGAATGTGTCTAAAGATATTCAACCTCTCGTCTTTACTGATGAGCCCAGAGAGGTTGAAGAGGGCGAAACACATTTCTAAGAGCTGGTATTTGGATCTTTGATTCTATTCAAAAAATTTTTCCCAGCCCGAAATGGTGGATGTGTGAATTGTTCGTAAGGGGATTTTTCCACATTCTCTATTTCATCTGTTTAAGCAAGTTAAGCTCAAAATAAAGTTGGTCCCTTTTGTTTTGACAAAAAAAAATCAGGAAAATCACCCCCAATTAGTAATTTAAATGAAATTAGTCGTTACCGCTTCACAAGTTACTTTACTTATGTTTTTTTATATGATTTGTATATTTCATCGATTCAAAGTGCTTATTTTTGAAAAAATGTGGTTTTAAAATAAAAATTTTAAAAAACTTTAATTTTGAAAAAAATTCTTGTTTTCAAAATAACTTAAAAATTGTTAGAGACACCAAAAATCAAAAAGTCGGCTTTACTTTTCTGAATATTTTATATTTTTTTGTTTTTCTGTAAGACAAAAATTGGTTGAGATTCGGTGTTTCTAAATTTGCATACACTCGTGAAAAGTGACTCGTTTAAGTCCTTTTAACTACAGCTCTTTAAAAAATAAGGACTTTGTTCCGATGAAACTTACAGATCATAATATTATGATCAATACATACGCGAGTAAAAAACTTGTGAAATTGTAACAATTAAGTTCATTTGAAATGCTAATGAGGGGGTGATTTCCCCGATTTCTTACCAAAAAAGGGACCAACTTTATTTTGAGAGTAACTTGTTTCATTTTTAGGCTAAAAAATAAAAAAAAAACAAAAAGAAGCATTTTGTTAAACATTTAAAAAAAAAGTTAAAATGAGTTTTGCCCAAAAGTGCTTCGTTTTTTGGTTATGGCACGATAAAATATACGAATTTGACGAATATTAACCTATTTTTCATATATTAGGTCCAGTGACCTATATGCACCATGTTTTTCACTTTCTTACGTGCTATATTTTTGATTGGAATTTGTTTTTCGACCAAATACTTACTTTTTGAGTTATTTGCGAAAAACCGTCTGAAAACGTGGTTATTTTATAGAAAAATTAACATATTCACTCGCCAATAACTCGAAAAGTATTAACTTGGTGAAAAAACTTTATAGAACAAAAGTTATATAGCTTTATAGAACATATATTGTTCACGCCAAAAAGGGGATGAAACTCACACCTAGGGCAAGAGCACACATCGGCACAATAATCTTTTTTTTTTTTTTTTCTTTGACTTGTTAGCTTTGTCTGTGCCAAATTTTACGTCAATCCAAGTGGCTCTTTAAAATTTAGAAGTTTTGCAATATTTTACCTTTAAAGAACGTGCTATAAAATATATAAGTACCTAAATTTAATCCAAAATAAAATCATCGTAACAAATTTTTCAACCAAATAAAATATAAGTACACAAAGAGAGCAGAATATTGGTTTTAATTTATTTTACACCACCACCATACAATGCATGCTTCCTAATTTCATCAACGTTATAATTTTAATCATAGTTGCGTTTTTAGGTTAATCCTATAGGTAACAGTACAAAACCTTGTTAAAATAATTTTACACCTCCTATCATGCCATTTAATATTTCCAGAGCGTCTAACAATGAAAATAAAAATTAGTTGTCAAGCTGTGAGAAATATTTTGGTGAATTCTTGGTTATTTCTTTAGATTTAAGCTAAGTTTTATTAAACTTTTTTAACTTCTAAATAGTCCAGGAACTGAAGCATTACGCCTCGCAATTTTTAAAGAATGGATTGATTTGTTTGAAAATTTGAGAATAAGTAGTGGATAGTCCAAGGATCAAAATCTATATGATGCCGAAAGGCGCTTTTACCATTGCCACACCATCTCGGAGGTGGAAATTTTTTATTATATTTTGACCGCAAAAGTTGATAAAAACATTTATTCTAAGCAAAAAATGTTACATACATTTTTTTGATAAAATTAATAGTTTTCGATTTATTCGCTATGGAAATGTTAGTTTTATATCTAAGAAATCAATGTTTTTCGGTAGAGGTACCCATTTACAATTCACTCAATTTGTGCCGCAGAAAAAATTTTTTCAAAAGTTTTTGGAAACTAAATCATCTACAATTTCATATTGAATCATTTTTTCGTATCTCTGATGCTAATCTTTCTATTCTGAAGAAAATGGCATTTTTTACCAAACTACAAAAATTCGTTATTCTCTTTTAACTCCAGTTTTAATCTCCAGAGAAGGGGTGGGAACCACCCCCAAGATAAAATAACTCATCGGTATAGGGTAGACTTTTAATTAGGAAATAAATAGAGGCTAGGGCCAAAATTTCATTAAAATCCATGCAGTAGGATAAAATTCGGAGGTAATATCCTCTTTTTGCTCCCATTGACTGCCGTAATAATATTTCGAGTACGTATTTGTTTGCTAAATATTAATAAAAAATATTCTGATTCGTTTATTCTGTTCTCCTGCTACTCCAAAGCCTGTCATTTCGATATGTACCTTAATAGAAAACGAAGAAAAAATATTTCTTTAATATTTCGTACCCCGCAGGAAACGATAAACTTCCCTCTAGACGTTTCTGGATCATTAAACCCATCAACTGACAATAAAAATTGTATTGTGTTCTCAGCCTACTCGGGATAAATTGAAAGTACAGTTTGCTTGAACAGTGGTGTACATTCAGTCAATTTGTGGATTATAATTTTTCTCAAAATTTCACAATTTAAATATTTTAAATAAATATATAATTTGTATTAGTATCCTTTTACGGAATTTTGTAATTCGTCGTCCGACTGAAAACTATTATATTTTAAAGCCTTTTTCAGTGGCCCAAAGATGTGAAAATCGCAAGAAGATAAATCGGGAATAAAAGGTGGATGTTCAAATATTTTTATGACTCTTATCCACGCCAATAATAAATATCCTTAAAATTCTTAATTATATGTTAAAAATGCGCAATAACTACCTCTTAAAACCTACCAAATGTCATTTGCATAGCTCAACCGGTTTTAGGGCAATAAATATATCGTCACTGTGTCAGAAAAAAATTTAACATCCCGTATCTCAGAAATGAAGCATTTGCGGACATATTTATATTTATAAAGCAAGCTGACATTACATTTTCATGCAGAATTACTTCTTAAAGTTTGTCGCACTTATTTAGAAACACCCTGTATTGATAAAGAACATGGCTAGTTGTTAAAGTACCTAACTTTTTTATTATCCAACTTAAGCGAATGAATAATAGATCAGAATGTTAAGGAAACCTAAAGCTACAGTTGGGTTTTAATTTCAGTATTTTATAATTGCTAGAATATTCCACAGGGTGTGGTGAACTTTGAAGAGAAAAAGAACACAGTTTGATTGGTACACCCGGTATACAATGACAATTTACCTATCTAACAACAATATTACCACAGCAATAATATCATGAGGCTATAAATAATTACAAAATTTACTTAAATCGAACAACAGGTTTAGGAAATTCGAGACATCAAAAATGACCCATTTTGTGGGGTACCCCTTTTCTCTGACTCCCAGTGTATTATCCTGAGAGAGAAGTCTCAACCTCGTATCTTCAAAATAAAAAAAAATACCGGTAGTAAGTAAAATCCACAAAACATAAATTTAGGCAACTCAAAAGGCCTACAAGAAAACATAGAATATAGGCATTCGCCCCGAACTAATAGGCATTTTTTCTATAAGAGGAAAAAAAGCAAAACTCATTATCGCAAACACCCTTGTTAGTTCAAACACCGACCTGAACTGAATTCCCAAATAAGATTTTTTATCGCCAACCGTCACTAAAGTGATTCATTATTGTACTCATTTGCCCTCATTTGCGGCAGTAAAGTAACACTTTATTGTACTGAAAGAAGAATTTTATTTTACCTGCCGCGATTAATCGGGATTGAATGTAAGTGGTCGATGGCAGTAATCGATTATTTATTTGAGTGAACTAAAAATTTATTTACTTTAATAATTATTAAAAATATTGTACAAAATTTAAATTATTAATTAAATTTATATCAGAAAATGAAATTCTGTATCATTTTGCAAATATATTTATAAAACATAAATAAAAATTTTACAGATTTAGTAATTAGGAATTCAATATTGATACCAAACCACTATCGATTAAACATCGAAATCGGCCATCATGCAAGAGCCTTTTGTCATTACTGTCATACGAAATTTTTATTTCGTGTAAAAGTAAAAGAATTCTTAAATTTTTAAGTTTCGTATTAATGCGAATATAGTATGAAATAGTGTTTTTTTTTATTAGATTATACAGGGTGATTGATTAGTGTGAGGAAGCTCAGTAGATCTGTTATAGTAAAAATTACAAAAAAAAGTTATTGGCAAAAATTGTAGGCAGCTTTAAACTCCACATTTTAAAATTAGTTACAATCTTACAGGGTGTTCCATAAGATGGTGGCAGACCAAACTTATGTTTTTTTTTTATTTTAAATTTGAAATCTGATTTACTTCCACATCACAACAATATAAAGTTTCATTATGTTATACCGGGTATTTAAAAAGTTATAACCAATATTACCTGAAAATCGTATCAAGTTTAACTCCCTGTATAATTAAAAAGGAGTATAGGAACATTGATCTATTGCAACCATAGTTTTTTAATAATTGTTAAAAATTATAAATCATATTCGTTTTCATAATATTCGTTAAATCAAATACAGGGTAAGTCAAAATGCAAGTACATTATTTTCTTGGTAATTTTAAATAGAACACCCTGTATTTTATATCTCTATCGAAAAGTACTACTATAATACTTCAAATTTTATGAAGTATTCCCTATACCTAAAGTTATCAGTTTTCTAGATATTTTAATTTTTCCATCAAAGTATTAATTTGGTAGATATTTTAACGTTTACCAATAATTATTGTGAGTTGGCCATGATTGATTTGTTTGACATTATTGTTTATTAATTCAGTATTGGGGTACACCGTAAATTAGCAACAATTATTATTTAGTAATTCAGTAATTAATTTAATTTAAATTAGCAATAATGAATTTTACTACTGATGAAAAAATGGTAGATATGATCTGGATTTTGGGGGAATGCAATAAAAATTCATTACTATCAGCTAGAATTGATCAAGAACGGTTTCCAGATATGCGACAACTTAGACAAGATACATTTGAAAAATTGAAAGATCGATTTAACCGCACTGGTTCAGTGAATTATGAAAAACATGAACGAACAAAAACTAGTGTGACAGAGGAAGACGAAATGAGTGTGTTGATGGCAGATACAGAAAACCCACACACAAGTATAAGGAGTATTTCCAATGAACAAGAACTTAGTTACTACTCTGTTCAAAACGTTCTATCTAAAAACAAGGTGCACCCTTATCATATTCAAAAGCACCAAAAATAGCACAAATGAATAGTATTTTGTGAATGGGACTTAGAAAAAATTAATGAGCAGAGATTTTTTTGATTATGTCCTATTTGGTGATGAAGCTACATTCCATCGAAACGGTTCTGTTAATAGACATAACTTTCACTAAGATTCAACAAGTAATCCATACCACATAGTAACACATAGTCAAACAAGATGGTCTCTAAATGTGCGGGGAGGTATTGTCGGTAACCCTGTAGTAGGACCATATTTTTTTTGAAGATAACTTAAATGGTGAGATTTACTTAGATTTGATCGTAAATCAGTTATTTACTGAGAAGAGTATATTACTAGAAGAGGTTCCACTTAATATACGTGAACAAATGTGGTTTCCACATGACTGTGCTCCTGCGCACCACAATGAATTAGTACGTGGTGAACTTAATGATCAGTTTGGTGAAAGGTGGATCGGAAGGGATGGACCGGTAAGGTGGCCTCCATTGTCACCGGATTTCAATAAAATGGAGTCATTTTTTTGGGGTTACGTTAAGAACGAAGTATACAAAATACCTCCAACAACAAGGGATGATATGAAAAATAGAATCCGAATTGCCTTTCAAAATATTTCTTTGCAAATGCTTAATAATGTAAGCAACTCTTTCAATGACCGCTTTCAAGTATGCATAGATGTTTTGGGAGGTCATTTTAAACACCTTACTTAAGTAAGATAAGTTAAAATTACTGTTGTTTTTTATTTTTCTATGTGTTATTTTTTTTCCGTCGGTTATTTTTTATAAATTTTATTTGAAATAAATTGTTTTCTTTTCTGTGTCGTTATTTCGTTCCTGAATTAATAAATAATAATGTCAAACTGTCAGTTTCTGACAAATCAATAATGGCCAACTCACAATAATTATTGGTAAACGTTAAAATATCTACCAAATTAATACTTTGATGGAAAAATAAAAATATCTAGAAAACTGATAACTTTAGGTATAGGGAGTACTTCATAAAATTTGAAGTTCGATAGTAGTACTTTTCGATAGGAATATAAAATACAGGGTGTTCTATTTAAAATTACCAAGAAAATAATGTACTTGCATTTTGACTTACCCTGTATTTGATTTAACGAATATTATGAAAACGAATATGTTTTATAATTTTTAATAATTATTAAAAAACTATGGTTGCAATAGATCAATGTTCCTATACTCCTTTTTAATTATACAGGGAGTTAAACTTGATACGATTTTCAGGTAATATTGGTCATAACTTTTTAAATACCCGGTATAACATAATAAAACTTTACATTTTTGTGATGTGGAAGTGAAGCAGATTTCAAATTTAAAATAAAATACAGGGCGTTCCATTTAAAAAAACATAAGTTTGGTCTGCCACCATCTTACGGAACACCCTGTAAGATTGTAACTAATTTTAAAATGTGGAGTTTAAAGCTGCCTACAATTTTTGTTAATAACTTTTTTTTGTAATTTTTACTATAACAGATCTACTGAGCTTCCTCGCACTAATCAATCACCCTGTATATAGGACGGTGATAGATATTTAGGTACTGATAATTTGTTAGCAAATATATTTATTTAGATTTTCTACTATTTATCATGGGAAAAGCAACTGCGCTGCGGGAGGCTACGCTTCATAAACAATGACGTATAACTATTACCGGTATTTTTAATTTTTGGTATTTTACCTTAAGTATTAAAATTAGTATATTATTTAAATAAAAATACGATAAAGCTATTTAAAATATAAAATAAAAATGTATACCATTTTTATTTTATAGTCGTATTACTCCGTAGAGTAACTAGGTGCATTTTTCCGTTGGAACTTTACCAGCTGCAGACGGGGTATGTGAATTGCATAGTGTAGAATTCCTTCCCTCTCGTCTTCACTGCAGCATCCATTTGACTTGCAAATTGTAGAAGTCTTGGAGGTGTCACCAGGAAAGTGTACCAATAAGTTTTCAATTTAAAAATCTTTTAGTAATATTTTTAATATTTTCAATATTAATAATTTACTATTAGGATTGAAAACTACTTCCTCTGTTTAAAATATATTTATTTCGTTGAAATCATAATAATAGAAGTATAACTTCTTACGTAGGCACGTACAAAGTACACACACACTATTTTTTCATTAGTTAAGTTTTCATTAATTAAGTAAGTGTTAATGTTTTTTATGATTGGCGATAAAATTTTGTATGCACCACGTCAGTAAAGACTCTTTATCGAACTCGTCTGTTACTCGCCTCTCTCGCTTCGCTGCCTCTGCTCGTAATATCAGACTCGTTCGATAAAGAGTCACTTTACTGACATGGTATATAAATAACTATTAAAAACTTATACCTATGTATACATAATAATTATACAGTGCGTTTCAACGAAAATTTGACCCCTGCCCCCCAGAAACTCAGAAGCCAAGAGTTCAAATTGTAAAAACACACGTCAATTTGTATTGAAAGGGGGACGAATGTTCATGCAAAATTCATGCCCTCAAATGAAACTCTCTACAGCCCCGCATCAACCACCAGTTTTTTTAAACAGCAAGTGTAGTCGGGTGGCACATCATTTGAAAGGTAATTTTTTTCTCTATATTACCCTCGACTTTTTTTAGTTTGCAGAATAACTTTAAAGGTAATTACCTTTATTTTTAATATAATAGATATAGATTTAACTAATTTATAAAAAATTTGTTAAGTCCAAAATTATCTTTAAACTTATTACGTAGATTAAGAAAAACAGAATATCGTGTAGAGAAAAAATTACCTTTCAAAGGATGTACTACTCGACTACACCTGCTACTTAAAAAAAACTGGGGGTTGACGCGAGGCAGTAGGGGTTACATTTGAGGGCATGAATTTTGCATGAAAATTCGTCTTCCTCCAATTTAAATTGACGTGTTTTTTCAAATTTTGAAGAAGCTCTTGGTTTCTGAATTTCTGGAGGGGTCAAATTTTCGTTAGAACAGACTGTATAAATAAAAACAGTTACTGTTATTATTGTGCATGCCGTCAATACAGGGTGAGTCATGAGGAACTGTACATACTCCTACCTCGTATAGGGGCCCCTATGGGGAATAACAAATGACCATTAAAAAGTGTCTGCTCCCATTGTTTAATAATATACAGGGCGAGTTTCGCATTTTGACAGAAATTTTTATTCGTCATAATTCTTGAACGGTCGGATCGATGTGCCTCTTATTTTGGTCAATCGTTACACTATTACCACCTAATAAACTGATTTATTCAAACTAGAAAAAAATCAGGTCCGGCTTTAAAAAATTAGTTCGTTTGAGTCTTAGAAAAAATTTCACCCTGTATATGCTTTTTGAAAACTCTAATATGAATTTTACAAATTAAACAAATAGGCAATTAAAATGGCATATTTATTTTTTCCCCACACGATTACTTAATTTTTTATAAAAAAATCAAATTTGACTATGAATTAAAAGTTTGGTAAAGTGAACCATAGATTTAAAAAAATTAACTTTTATTACAGAAATTAATTTTTTTTTAAACAAATATTTAATTTATGTTACCACCCTATCAACTGATTTATTCAAACTAGAAAAAATCAGGTCCGGATTTAAAAAATTAGTTCGTTTGGGTCTTACAAAAAATTTCACCCTGTATACGCTTTTTGTAAATTCTAATATGAATTTTACAAATTAGACAAATAGGCAATTAAAATGGCATATTTATTTTTTCCCCACACGATTACTTAATTTTTTATTAAAAAATCAAATTTGTCAAAATCGCAATTTTACCATAACAATAAAAAAAATTAAACAACGTTTTTCTTAAAATTAACAGTTTCACCATTTTTTTTTCTATAACACGTCTAGATCTAAAACTCCCCATAACACTTCTCTTTGGACTCTACAGTTTAACATAGACGTGATCAAATAGATAAATTTTAAAAATTTTCCCTTAATTTTTGCGATTTAACTTTGCAATTCACGAATCTGCACCTTTTGTTTTTAAAAATTCATAACTTTTACGAGAAGAAGACGGAAAGTCTACAACAATTTACATAGTCTTCACAATGGTAAGAGATATGTGCTGTAAAAATTTCAGAAAAAAAATATTAAAATGGAACAGAGTTGTAGCGAGTTAAACCGTGATTTAATTTTTTTTTTCATTTTTAGGTTAAAATTCCGATTTTGACCAATTTGATTTTTTAATAAAAAAGTAAGTAATTGTGTGGGGAAAAAATAAATATTCCGTTTTAATTGCCTACTTGTCTAGTTTGTAAAATTCATATTAGAGTTTTCAAAAAGCGTATACAGGGTGAAATTTTTTCTAATACCAAACGAATAAATTTTTTAAATCCGGGCCTGATTTTTTTCTATTTTGAATAAATCAGTTGATTGGGTGGTAACATAAATTAAATATTTGCTAAAAAAAAATTAATTTTTTTAATAAAAGTTATTTTTTTTAAATCTATGGTTCACTATATACCAAACTTTTAATTATTTATAGTCAAATTTGATTTTTTTTATAAAAAATTAAGTAATCGTGTGGGGAAAAAAATAAGTATGCGATTTTAATTGCCTATTTGTCTTATTTGCAAAATTCATATTAGAGTTTTCAAAAGGCGTATACAGGGTGAAATTTTTTCCAAGACCCAAACGAACTAATTTTTTAAATCCGGACCTGATTTTTTCCTAGTTTGCATAAATCAGTTGATTGGGTGGTAACCTAAATTAAATATTTGTTTAAAAAAATTAATTTTTGTAATAAAAGTTAATTTTTTTAAATCTATGGTTCATTTTACCAAACTTTTAATTCATAGTCAAATTTGATTTTTTTATAAAAAAATAAGTAATCGTGTGGGGAAAAAATAAATATGCCGTTTTAATTGCCTATTTGTCTAATTTGTAAAATTCATATTAGCGTTTTCAAAAAGCATATACATGGTGAAATTTTTTCTAAAACCCAAACGAACTAATTTTTTAAAGCCGGACCTGATTTTTTTCTAGTTTGAATAAATCAGTTGATTAGGTGGTAATAGTGTAACGATTGACCAAAATAAGAGACACATCGTTCTGACCGTTCAAAAATTATGACGAATACAAATTTCTGTCAAAATGCGAAACTCGCCCTGTATATTATTAAACAATGGGAGCAGACACTTTTTAATGGTCATTTGTTATTCCCCGGGCCTCTATACGAGGTAGGAGTATGTACAGCTTCTCATGACTCACCCTGTATAATACTCTCAATTAGTGTTGCCCAAATGCAAGACCAAGACGAGACTTAGACAGTCTTGATCTTGGTCTTGCGCCATTACACCTAGTCTTGGTCTTGGTCTTGGTATTGCGCTCCCGGTCTTGGTCTTGGTCTTGGTCTTGCAGCAAGAGTCTTGCAAGCCTCGCAGTTGCCTATTAGTCTATTGCATATCTTTGAACAACGTAACAGAGAGGTACATTTTAAGCTGGAATATCATAGCCATAGTAAAGACCAGCCAAATTAATAAATACCTACACCAGCGGTTCTTAATCTGTGGTGCATGTACCACCGATCATTATTTGCGGTGGTACACAAAACGCAAAAACAGCCAAAATCAGCCACAATTATTATAGTTAATTAGATTACCTAGCTATTTCAGTTAGGTGGTAACAAAAATAATAAAAAGTATTTTGTGGTACATGATTCAAAAAGATTGAGAATTACTGATATAGACAATTGACACCGGTAGGGTTTGAACCCACGATCTAAGTGATCCGTGCCTATGTTCTAACTAACTAAAGTTTATTAGAAACTTATGTATTTTATTATCCAATACATATAAGCGAATGAAAAAAAAAAACATAATGTTAAGAAAATATGAGGCTATCGTTTTAATTTCAAAATTTTATAAATGCTAGAATATTCCACACAGTGATGCTAGATCTGAGACAAAAACAGTTTGATTGGTACCTACACCCGGTGTACAATGACAATAATTGATTTGTCTAGCAACAATATTATTACAGCGATATTTATAAAAATAAGGCAACATATTAAAAAAAATCACTTAAATCGGACAACAGGTTTAGGAAATTCGAAATATTAACAATGACCCGTTTATAAGGTGGTTAAATTTTTTGGAGAAGTGTATATCGTTATTAAATAATATTTCGGTATTTTGTTAGGGTATCCGGCATTATCAGATCTCTTGATTTTTCTCGGTATCATACTTTTAAATATTATACGCACTGTTTCGGCAAATTTTGTTTAACCTAGTGACCTCATAGCACATTCATAAAAAAGAATAGGTACATAATAGTCTTACTATTCTATATACCGATAAGATTTGTGTGTTTAAATTACTAGAAAACTAGATAATAATGAAAAAATTAATTACTTATTAGGTATATTTTTTATCAGCTAATTTTAAAAAGTTTGGATACGATATTCGATATTACTATTGGCGTCGCAAAGCAAGAATGTTATGTTATGATTAGAAGGCGACTATTCTCATAACCCGGAAAATTAATTTCAGAGAAGTCGTCTGCTAGGAAGGAATGTACAAAATATTTTATTTTTACATTGTAATAATGACCTCTGATTACGTGTCAAATAATGTGTGAAGTGTTCTTTAAATGGATACTTTGATTTGCTATGATTGTTTATGGTATTGTTCGTAATGCGCAATAAAGTCCAATTTTCTACATTTTTATTACAATTTTTTTTTGTTTGTCGTAGAGTATCTAAGACTATAGTGGAACTAATATACTCCCTGAAACGACCCACAGTTCTAACTGCAAGACTCAAGAGTCTCGCAGGCTTAGTCTCGTCTTGCTTAAGTGTTGCACAGTAAGTCTTGGTCTTGCTAAAATTAGGCGGTCTTGGTCTTGGTCTTGCGAAAACGCAAGAACAAGACCAACACTGCAAGACCAAGACCGATTTTGGGCAACACTACTCTCAATTATTGCCGTGTATTTCTATGCTAAAGGCTGATGTAGGCCTTTTGAGTACGTTCCTTTATCTCCTGTACACGATAACTTGAAGAGATTTAGTGATTGAAGAAAACAACGTAAGTCAACTTATTTATAATAATTATTCCTGCCGCTTAAAGTTAAATAAGATCCAGCCATGAGATCAAGTGAATCGAACACTATACATTAAGATTTATTTATACTTTCAATATAATATAGATCCACCAATAAACGAACTGGAGGAAAATTATTTGTTAAGCCCGGTAAAAGTTTCATGCTGGAGAGATTATTCATGAAACGGCAGGAGCGTTGGTTCCCACTCTCCATAATATAGTACGCCGATTACTCGATCAGGTAAACAAACATTTCCTTCTATACCTACTTTCCCTTATTTCGGTGTAGGGATTTAGCGGCAGGTTTCTCTTTCCAAAGCTCCCGGTAATAAAATTACGATGAGACTTTTTTATGGATTCCTCGAAGTAGCGGAATGGAGGAATGCGGAGCAGGTTGTCACATTTAATTTTGTTTGGTTTTTCGGATTGCGGCAAATTGAAAAATATTTAGTTTAGTCAATATATGTCTCATCAATTTAATTAATTAATTTTTGTGCGTAGTAACAAAATTCCCTAAAGATAAAATCTGTTTTTCTGAATAGAATAAATATTCCAATTCCATTTATCATTATTAACAAAATTTTATAAAAATTAGTTTTATTTATAAATTTCTAATAAAAGAAAATCCAAACTGCTGAAAACCGTATACAGAATGGTGAATCGTCAATCGAGCCATATAGGCGAGAAAATAAAACAGTAAAATGTCCAAAACCTACTAAATTTCCGAAGTTAGATAACTCTTTTTGCATTCACTAGTGTTCAGCGTTCAGCGTTCAGCAACCTAGTATGATATAATTGATCCAAAAGATGGCATAATCCAGACATCCAAAGTGAACGTTATCTGCCAACACCAAATTGTTCTATATGGTCCACATAATGTTCAGAAAAAGTCACACCATTTTGAGCGTCGGGTTTGGAGGGTGAGGGGGGAGAAATCGGTAGATTCGTAGTTTTTTACGTTTTTCGTCAATGTTTCTAAAACTATGCGGTTTAGCATGAACAATCTCCTATACAAAAATGTTTTACATTAAATTTGAAATAAAAAAGGCCCTATGCATAATCCTTCCAAAATGAACTGTTTCAAAGTTACGGAGGTAGTATAGTATAATTGGTCCAAAAAAGGCCTAACCCAAACATCCAAAGTAAAAATTTTCCTCCAACAACAAATTGTTCTATATGGTCCACATGTTGTTCAGTAAAAAGTTACACCATTTTGAGTGTCCGGTTTGGGGGGCAGATGGGGAGAATTCGGAAAATTAGTGGTTATTTTAGGTTTTTCGTCAATATTTCTAAAACTGTACTTTAGCGTAAATAATGTTCTACACAAAAATGTTGTAAATAAAACTTAAAACAAAAAAGTCCTATACATAATTGTAATAAAATCAACGGTTACCGAGTTACGGAGGGTGAAAAGTGGAGGTTTTCGATACTTTTTATATTATTTTTGCAATTGATGATGATTTTGGGTGGTGAGGTTGACGTTTCTTCAAGGCACTAACATACCATCGGCCACTGAATTGGCAAATTTTATTTAGAAAACACGATCCTGTTAAAGAAAATATCTTTCATTAGTAATAATATTATAAATTGCCCAAAAAATATAAAAAGTATCGAAAACCTCCACTTTTCACCCTCCGTAACTCTGGAACTGTTGATTTTATAACAATTATGTATCGAATCTTTTTTGTTTTAAATTTTATGTAGAACATTTTTGTATAGAACATTGTTTACGCTAAAGCATAGTTTTAGAAATATTGAAGAAAAACCTAAAAAACTACTAATTTTCCGACTTCTCCCCCATCTCCCCCCCCCCCCAAAACCGGACGCTCAAAATGGTTTAATTTTATACTGAACAACATGTGGACCATATAGAACAATTTGGTGTTGGAGGAATACTTTTACTTTGGTTGTTTAGGTTAGGCCTTTTTTTGGATCAATTATACTATACTACTTTCGTAACTTTGGAGTTCATTTTAGGATTACGCATAGGGCCTTTTTTATTTCAAATTCAATGTAGAACATTTTTGTATAGAAGATTATTCATGCTAAACCGCGCAGTTTTAGAAATATTGACGAAAAACGTAAAAAACAACGAATTTACCGATTTTCTCCCCCTCACCACCTCCCCCCCCCCAAACCCGACGCTCAAAATGGTGTGACTTTTTACTGAACAATATGTGGACCATATAGAACAATTTGGCGTTGAAGGATAACTTTCACTTTGGATGTGTGGCTTTGGGTCTAGTTATACCATACTAACCCCAAAATCCACCAAAAAACGAATTTGCACAGATTTTCTATCGAGTTTCCACAAATCTCCAGGAAACGAAGCCGGTTATGAGCAACGAGATGTGCCTCGGAAACTATCGCCGTCATCATATTCGTAATTAGCGACCCCAAAAACTACCGAGTAACGAGTCTGTATTGATTTTGTATCAAATTTCAATCAAACTCCCAGTCTGAGGACGCCCAAGGGTGAAAACCACCCCTAATTGTAAAAAATTATAAAATAACATTTTAAACTTTAATATTATCAACATTTGCTTGTAATTAGTTACATAATGATTGCTTTGTGATTTAAGATATAATATCACAATATTTCAACCCTTAAAATCACCCTTGTTTGAGCTATATATGAAAAGTTTACTTATCCTAAAAGAATAATTTCGGCTCGCATCAATTTACATAAAAATTTGGGGTTAGGATCATCTTAACCTGTACTTCATACTATATCATGCTCAAGGGCGTTGATTATTTTTAGGGGTGTAAACTACCCTTATTGTCAAAAATTATATAAAAACATTGTAAACTTTAATATAGGTAAAGTTTGGTTTTGACTGGTTAAATAATGATTGTTTTATGCTTTAGGATATATTATCATAATATTTCAACCCTTAAAAACCACCCTTAATAACATTGCAATTTTTATAAGTAGACAATTTAATAGATCTATACAGAAAAAAAGTAGAATTAAAGAATTACCAAAACATTAATTTACACAAAAATACGAATTTACAGATATATAAAAATACACATACAAATAGTTTTTTAGTCCTCCAGTATACGAACCGGCTCTGTGGTATTATATAGTTGCATTGAAAGGGGACATTATACAGGAAAATTTACATTATATAGGTACATAAGGGGACCATTCGAATTTTTCGAAAAAAAAAATTAGTTTTATAAACATAGCTCCTTCATTTTTGGGGATAAAAAGTTTTTTCAATAATAGTTTTGTAGGATTTTTGAACAGTAATAAGTCTGTGTAAATTGAATTTCATAAGATCCCTTAATTTTTAATTGAGGTGGGTTTAAAGGGCTCGAATAAGGGGATGTTTGCTCGTAAATAGATGTTTTAAGATACCTCGCTAACTGTTCACTGTAATGAAAATTTATGCATAACGAAATTTTGGCTATTAAAGAAGCTACAATTTAGTAGTCTATCATTTTTTTCGTATCTCCAGTATTTTCGGAGATATTTTGAAGAAAATGATAAAAAATACAAAATTGCAAAAAATCAATTTTTCTTTAAACTCCAATTTTTCTAAAATTAGGCCTTTTAAATAGATCGAACTTCTTGGGTATATTGACAATATAAATATAAAAGGAATTACAGAAAGGCAAAGACCAATTTTTAGTAACAAACATAGTTAGGGGGTTGTTTTCACTGTTTTTTTCGTAGAGAAAAACAAGTAGCGATTTTTTTTTGATCATAAGTTGCTCAATTTTTATGCTAGAAACTTTTTATTATTTTTTTGAAAGATCTTATTGTATGCTTGAAAACACATTATGTAAGATTTCCTGGAAAATGCAAGGTTTTCCCGTTATTTGGCTTTGATTAATTCAAATTATGCATTTGACGAAAAAAGCTAACCTTTAACATGTAAATCTCGGTTTGTATTGGTCGTAAAAATATCATAAAAAAACAGGTTCGTTTGGGTTACTAAAAGATACAATTTTAATATCTACAGTTTTTTTGATTAAATGCATATTTTTCGAGTTATTCCCAAAAAATCCTCTAAAAAAGTCGATTTTTCCGTCGAAAAACTGTTACTTTCAACCACGAATAACTCGGAAAATATTAGTTTTACGAAGAAAATGTAAAAAACATTTTTTCTTAAAATTACATTTTACATCGATTTACATGGTTAAAATGTAATGAAAAATTCCCACCCCCGAGATGGGGTGGCAACTACCCCCAAGGTTATAGCGTACAGCAGCATGATATAGAAAATGATCCTTGGACTATTCCCTACCTTCTGTGAAAATTTCAAGTAAATCCATGTTGGACGAAAAAATTGCGAGCCAAAATGCTTCATTTCCTCGACTAACAACAGAAAGTGAAATTAATTTCACTTGGGTCATATTTCAGAATAGTATGTAATTTTGAATTGTTGTATATTTTAGATTTGATATAACAACATTATGTAAGACATTATCTTTATGCTGCTAATAATTATAATGTTATGTCTTTATATTTACTTCACAAAAACTAAATCAGTAAATTTTTTATCGACGAGCTGTCTAATTCGCCTGATTTTTCTGCCAGTTTTCTTGAGTAAATCACACATCATCCCTTCAAAAATCAAGTCAGTTAAAGATTAACTGTCTCAGAAGGACGTCGAACATATTCTATTAAAAAACCTTCACGAAACGAGCGACAGACAGTTTGACGAATCTAAAAAATCGGAGAAAAAATAAATGGGACGTTCGATCGATTGCTATCCAGAATTTCTAAAAGATTTACAAGATTTGTACGAATTGCCAAATTAGATAAATACTTAAATAATAAGTTTCCGTTTACTATTTACACAATAGCATACAAAAAATATAGTGTAGATATGTTTTTTTGGAGTAAAGTGACACAAATAAATAATGCGAGTACCCTAATAATCGGAAAAATATCGCAAAAGATGGAAAACATATCGTTGGGGAGGCTTGGATGCTAAATTTGCCGTTACGAAAGGGTTATGGGAACCTGTTGGGTTGTGAAGATGAGGTCCTTAAACAAAAAAGTCAAGTTTTTCATTTTACACTCAAAATAATTTAGTTCGTAATATTGACTAACAGTGATTGTTGAATAGTATTTCGTTGTAACAGCAATTTAATTTTTTGTTTCGACGAACTTTTAGACATTGACGAATGTATTTGGTTATTGTCACAATGATTGAATAATAATTGTGAAAATAGCTAGAGTACATTAATCAATAACATTCAATTTATTCAGCCAATAACTTAGTTTCGTATATTTAATAAATAATGTTAATTCTGGCAGCAACTCACTTTCTTGATTTCGTAGATGACAAGCAATTACCTTGGTTTATCGTGACAACGTACAGATTTCATTAAAACAATGTACAAATGTTGTTAATATAGGGTAATATATGATTATTGTATAGATGTAATCTAATTGTTGTGGCAAAGAATGCATTAATGAATCTACTACTGCGTTTAATAACCACAATCAATGCGTTCATGGTGACAATAAACGTAGTTGTTGAGACAATAAATGTTTTGCTTGACCATTTGAAATGTAACGGCTTTTCCTTATGGTGATACCCCTAGCTTTTCTATGTTACCATTGTTTAAAAAATAATTCTTTGTTAAACAATGCTGTTACCTCTGCCGAAGTGCCGAATAATAATTTCATTTCGTTTCCAAGTGTAGTCCGTAGTAGAAGAAAGTTTTCATGTGTCTATTATCGTGAAATTTGGGTCTAATTCTTTTTAAATTGTTTTCGAATCCTGAGAAAACTAACTACAGTAGGAAAAATGAAAGAATATCTATAAACGAACATATTAAAGTCGCTGTATTTTCCTGTCACCGTGTCACAAAGAAAATTGGCCAGCGCAAGTACATGTTATAATTATTATTACATGTACTTGCGCTGGACAATTTTCTTTGTGACACGGTGACAGGAAAATACAGCGTGTTTTATATGTTCGTTCATGGGTATTCTTTCATATTTCCGACTGTAGTATTTTTGAAAATTTAAACGCAGAAGAAAATATTACAGTATTATCGAGGGTCTGAAGTCCCTGAAAACTATAATGATTATTTTAATAAGTCACAGGGGTGAAAAAGAGAAAATTTAGTATGATTTTTAATTTCAAATATACCATTCAAAAGAAACTTTTGTTTATTCTAAGGGACTTTCAGCCCTCGGTAATAATGTAGTCTTTTATTCTGCGTTTAAATTTTTCAAAAATACTTATTATTTTTCTCAGGATTCCAAAAAAAAATGAATGCATTTAAAAAGAATTCGATCGAAGTTTTGCACCTGCGCTCTCAAGAAGGATTAAAGTGATATACATTTTTGGAATCACTATTACAAACGCTTTTAAATGAGCTGTCACATGATGTACTTTCCCATTTAAAAAAATCAAAATTATGCCTGTCAACTAAAGAGGGATCGTGTAAAGTTCGAAACATTGATGTTATAATATACTTTGATTATTTTAAAAATCGACCTGTCCGAGCGTTTTGATTATGTTCTAAAAATAAATAAGTTAATAAGGGGGGGTGTAACACTTATTCCAGCGCACTATATATTTATATACGTGAATTACACTATATATATTCACGCGTATACATGAAATCATAATATGATTTCTCATATTATGAGAAATCACACAGTGTAAAGTCCATTAGGTTTAGGACAAAAAAGGGGGATTTAAAAAATTATTATTAATCAATATCATACATTGGGCTAATGCATTCAGTAATTATTAATATAAAATACGTTCATAGTAGGAATGAACGGAACTGCTTGTAAGAATGAATAGAATAGTTGCTTGTAAGAATAACAGTATTTATTGTGGGAATGAACGGAATTAATTGTAAAAATAAACGGAAATAATTATATAAATAGACGAAATACGTTAGGAGAAATAACACTGTTATTGACACAACGAATAGTCTTCGTCGGTCAATTAACGACGTTGTTGTTTCAATGAATAGTGTTCGTTGACTCAATGAACAGAGTTCATAATATCAATAAAGTGACATTATGGTATGCATAATGAATGTTCATCCATTCAATAAACGTAATACATTGGCTCAACTAACGAAAATAATGAATTGATGAACATCGCTTCGTTGTTCCAATAAAACCAAGAATTTGAAAAATTTTAAGTATTGCGTTTGTTGTCTGAATTAACATTTTTATTGATATTACGTACCTTTTCCGTCGAGTGTAGTGGGGATTGTTCAGTTTTTAATTCAATTTTCCATTTGCTTTTTTTGTGAAATTTTGTGACCCGCCCATTTTCTTACGCCCCGCCCAAATAGTGAGATTTTTAGAATATACACTGTTCTTCATGTACTTATCTTACCTTATCTTAATCTGACGTTTTCGAGTTTTTCTAAGGATAGATTTTTTACAGATTGCCCCCTATGCACGCCCCTGTATTAAGTGTCCAAATATGGTAGGGGTACATTTACAGGGTACCAGATTTCTCATGTGATTTTGTGGGCTCATTTCTCATCATGTGGGCTCTCTTACTAATATTAATTGTGGGATAGTACGAGATAAAGCTAGTTCTTATCCGTAGCTAGTTGACTTCAGTCATAATTTTACGTAAAACGTCGAAAAATATATTATTTTCATGTCCCATATTCGTTTCAGCTGACACACATAAACGTCAAATCGAAATCGAAACGTCAAATAAACTTAATTTCAAACTAATATTGTGGCTTATTCCTAACTAAAATAGTAAAGCACTTAAAAGGAACATCAGGTCCCAACCGTTGTTTAAAACGAACATTTTAAAATTCGCAAATATATCGAAACCACTTGAACGAGTGCCAATAATTAAGTAAAAAATAAATAGTAAATAGCGTAAGCATCTGCACAAGCAAATGTTTTTTTTAACTTTATTTGTTTCTTAAAAGTATTTCCCGAACTTCTTTAATCTTATACTGTTTGAATTGACAACAACTAAAATAGTACAAGCACCTTGGAGTTATAATTACTGAAGAGAGCTCTTGAGAAACTGAAATTAGACGATCAAACAATATCACCTCGAGAAGTGTTTTTCCACGGTAAACAGAAACATAGAAAGTGTTTTTCCAAATTTTCCAAAAGGCATTTTCCTTTTATTCCGAGGCGATGAACTGACCAAGTATCCAAGTAAGTGGAGGCTAATAAACCAAAAAATAAGAAGAAGACATACATAACCTAATAAAACTAAGTTAGAAAGAACGCCATACATACAATTATGACTGAAGTCAACTAGCTCTTAAGCTGACACCTAAAGATGGAAACTATCGATACTGGTAGTGTAATGTAATGAAAATTTATAGATTTGTATTGATAAGTTCCCACCTCTACGAGTTTTATCTCTTTTTCAAAAAAATTTCGCCGTGAAACAAACACAAGAGGTTTATCATATTTCAGTTTGTTCAGAGAGCGCCATAAACAAAGAATCTTACTAGTTTCCTTCTCATTGGAAATCATCAGAGATGGTATATATGCGGATAGATATACAGTGCGTCTATAAAGTAACGGATAAATTCATTATTTCGTAAACCGGCGACTTTAAGGAAAAATCCAGAAACAGGTCGATTTTTATGTGATGACGTAATTTAAAAGAGAATAGGGGTCATGAGATAGCTCATTTGAAAGGGTATTTAATTCTCTATTCAATACTATAAACATTAACATAATTATGTATACAGGTAGGGCTTACAATACCGGGATCCCGAATACCGGGATCCCGGACGATTTTTGTCCGGTATTAAAAACCGGTATTGATGTAAAAATACCGGTATTTTGGTAGTACATTAGTTGATAAAAATTTAATTTATGCATAATATAAATCTAATTTAAAATAATATTAATTAATTACAAGAAATATTTTTGACCATAAACAAACAATTTCGTTATATTAAAATCATCAGGCATATTTATTACACATACCGAGCAGAGTATGGCACCATCGAGAAATTCGGAAAGTAGTGAAAAAATTTAAAAGTTCACCTTCTAAAAATGATAAATATTTACAAAAGTACGTGAGAGAACAATTAGGGAAAGAAACAGCGCTAAAATTAGATTGTCAACAAGATTTATTGGATTTCATAATACAGTGTGTTCCGACGAAAATATGATCGCCCCCCCCCCCAGCAACTCATAAACCCAGAGATTCTTCACAATTTAAAAGATATGTCAATTTGTATTGGAAGTGGTACGAATTTTCATGCAAAATTCATACCCTCAAATGTAACCCCCTACTGCCGTGCCAACACAGCTTTTTAACAGCAAATGTTCGTCTACACACCATTTGAAAGGTATTTTTTTTTTGCTCTACACGACCCTCTTATTTTTTTTAATTTGCGGAATAACTTTAAAAAGATAATTTTGGATTTAACTAGTTTATAATAAATTTGTTAAGTACAAAATTATCTTGAAACTTATTACGTAAATTAAAAAGATAGAGTGTCGTGTAGAGAAAAAAATTACCTTTCAAATGATGTGCCGCTCGACCATACTTGCTATTTAAAAAAAGTGAGGGTTGATGCGGGGCAGTAGGGGATTACACTTGAGGGCATGAATTTTGCACGAAGACTCGTCCCCCATCTAATATAAACTGACGTGTTTTCTTAAATTTTAAAGAAGCTCTTGTCTGGGGGGTCAAATTTTCGTTGGAACAGACTGTATTATTTGTAAATAAGTCAATATAACAACTGAGGTACGTAAAAATATAACTCATAAATTTTTTATTAAAAATACCGGTTTTAATACCGGTATCCCGATATTTCAAATTTCAAATATCAAATACCGGTATTCAGATTTTAGCTCGGTATTGTAAGCCCTATATACAGGGTGTTAAAATTTTTTTTTTTAATTGAGGCAAATAGAGGAATGTACCTTATATGTAATTTATTTAATTCAAAATACGTTTTACTATTATCAGAAAACAGAAAAAGTTTTTCGCTTAAATTCAATGTTAAAGCTGCCACCCACCTTCCTCTTGGCAGTTTGATCATTTCGTTTAAGCGAAAATCAATGTTTATTTTTCAAATAAAAATATTTTCTATTTTCTGACAAAAGTAAAATGTATTTAGAATTAAACACATTTATCTTTTTGTGTCAATTAGTTCAATTAAAACAATTTTTTTGGACACCCTGTATAAATAAGTATGTTAATGTATATAAATATTATTGAATAGAGAATTGAAAATGGATACAAATTTCTTAGCAAAGAAAATGACGTCGACTTTACAAAGTAACAAGACACTTACTCAACACACACACTACACATTACACCTGACTTAGTGATAAGTTATACAATTACGTGGCTAAAGGTTCTAGTTCTAGACCAAGGCCAGAATCAGAGAAAAAAAAAGAATTGAAAACTATTTCAAATGAGCTATCACATTACCCCTATTCTCATTTAAGGCCATGGGTACATAATTCGCAAATATGTTACGGCTATCCCTACCTTTTCTGTCTTTACATGACAAATTACGTGTAGTAAAATTCACACTGGTATGGATATTTAAATATTACTAGAATGTTATTCTACTTGACAATGTCATAACTAACTTAAACAGATGGCTTTTGAATGTTCTTGGATAACTGTTATTTTTTGTATAATTGCAAATTATTAATTCAGTTAATAATAAATGTGATGATTTTTTCACTAACTATGTATTCAGTGATTGTAATAATTTATATGTACCTACAACAAAATCTAATACTCGATCGAGAAAAGAGGAAAAGTTTTAAAGTGATCTTTTAATAATATATTGTTACTATGGAACGCTTACAATTTTGAACATCTTTAACAACAAAATACTTGGATCACAGAATATATCTTGATGTATTCTTTGCTTCTATCTTCCATAATTAATACACAATAAATAACTTTTTATAAAGTTCACCTCTTAAATCAATTATCTAACAATAGAGAGTTATTGCCACCGGCAAATAAAGGATCCTTTATTACAGGATACTTTAATAAAGGACAAATACAGGACGGGTCTAAAAGAGTGGTATTGCAAACGCAGTTAAAGAATCTTTTATTTTGACAAATGACATGAAATATTTTTGTAAATATAAAAATAACCTATAAAATTCCATTTGTCGATATAAATTAAAATAAGATAATTGAAGAGTAAAACGTTAAATTTAATTATTTTGTCATTTAAAGATGTTTAGAGAACAACATAATATATCCCATAATACTCACCGTTCCATAATATGGAAGTGCAATAAATTGGAAATACTATTTTAGGAGTTTTTAAATACTTTTGCATTATGGGTATATGTAATGGGGAATTTCTGGAGAATATATTATTAGGGAATAGTGGATATCCATTCCTCAACTACAACTACCGAATGACACCATTCCAGAATTTTCAGACAGAAGTTGTGTTTTTATAATCCATCACAAATCCCTTCAAGAACTGTTATTGAAAGAACATTTGGTATTGTGAAGAGATTTCCCATTTTATAACGGTTTAATTTTCCGCGTGTAAAATCTAACTCATTTCGTCAAATAGCTTGTTTATGCCGGTGCTGTACCTACATGTGTGTTCGAATGCCATATTCCCCATAACCATCTGTTTTCACACTCAACGTGGCTATCTAGGAATGGACAAAATCATTAACACTTAATCTCCTGAAACAGTCATAACTCATTTAGAATTAGAGTTCTGAGACACTGCTACGATGCTAATAAGGGCCTTTTTTGTGTGTTTTTGACGACCGTTAACAATCTCGCGTCATACAAGCCATCAGCCCTATTTAAGCAAAAAATCCGTGAATTCTTGTCATTGTGTGTATAGTTTTTGAGCTGTTAGTGGCTCATTAGTTTTTTGGTTTCGTCCGAAGTCAGGACGCTTCGACGCTTCAGTTAAAGTTCTTTGTGTTCGTGCTAAAATCTCACGTAATATTACACGTGGTAAGTTTTTTTAAATTTCCTAAGTCAATTCAATGATATTAAAGAAATCCTTTTTTTATCTTAAAGAGTCCGAGGGATATATTCCAATCTTGACCATTTTTCGACAACAGCAACCCCCAGCAGGCTGGATACCGGCTGTTCATTGTTCATCTTTAAAGTCGCCGCAAGACGACTAGCCATCCACCCTTCAAACATAAGGTCAGTCAGTAATTTATTTTGTGTCGCGTGCCATCTAAATAAACAGATGAGGCACTTTGAGTTGTTTGATCTGAAATCGTGCCAATGACCTATTGAGTGTTAGGAGATTCCTTTACGTGATTAAAGAACTTTCTTTATTTTTGCAAATATAGTTCCATTGTGAACTATTAACGGACAATTTTTTTATTTAAAACATTTTTTTGTGTATTTTTTGTAAATATATAAATAATAGGTTATTGTAGAGTAAAACGAAACATGAAAAGCTTTTTATTGGTTTCACAGTGGACAATGGTCTAATTAACTTCATTCATAAAATTTAGCTTATTTAGACATTATCTTTCATTTTTTTAAAGTTTCTTAAATATTGCGTTTGATCAGTTAGTACAATTAGAGACCACGGTCCCATTAATAGGATAGTATACATAATGCATGATATTCTGTAAACACCGTCAAGAGTAGGGACATGTAATATATTATAATATATATTAAAACTATTTAGTATCGTAAATAAAGTTTTTTTTTGAGATTTACTATTTTTTATGAAGTCCAGTATAAGTTCCTTATTTTTATGTGTATATTTTTTGTGTATTTTTTTTACAGGTATGTTATTTTTATATTTATGTATTTCCTTTATAAATTTAGTGGTAAAAATTTAAACGGCGCCCAACTTCTAGTCTTATGTATTCCGTATCGTTTGTCTTGTCTTAGCCTCATCTCAATCTCCCAGCTACCCTATTTTAAGATCTGAATTCGAACCCCCCCATTTTTACGCTCCCGACTCTGAGCAACGAGGTCCTTGGATAATCCTGGTGTTCGGTCCAGCACGTCATCACATGAAGTGATTTCTTTGTCCGTTACACTTATGGCGCACCAACGCTCTGGGCTTTTCCTTAACCATCTTTTCTAATTTCCTTTTGTCAGAGAGTTGAGGCTTGTTTCATAATACCTAATTTTCTCCCGCATTTACTCGATCAAGGTATCGTCAAATCCAGTCACGCAAAATGGATAAATCCATTGTAGCGTACCTAAAGAAGGAAGAAGTAGAGTACGAACTTAAAATTCGTGGTACAAAATCACGAAGACAATGCAGTGACAAAAAGAGCATGTTAAAAAAGCTCATACAAAAAGGATCACCAATTGATTTGGAAAATAATCCGCTAAATTTTGCAGAAGAAAAAACAGAAATAGAGAGAACTATAGCTGATATTACCCAGATAGTCGAGCAATTTGAAGGAAATGTAAATGACTCGACATACAGAAGAGCTAAAGCCCTTAGTACACATGTGTCACTAAGAATTGGCCGAATGCCAATAGACATCACAATAGAAGATCAAGTAGAATTTAAGGACGAAATATCAGCCACCTGTCTTCTACTGGAAAGCCAGTTAGACGAAAAAATTATTCCCAACGATAATAACGAAGTCAGGAGTGTAGACACTACTTCTGCCTCTGTTTCTAGTTTTGCCCCTCCTATAGTTCAGGTAACAACTCCAATCAACCTCTCCGATTGGAATATTAAATTCTCCGGTGATCCTAAATCCGTGTTTACATTCCTTGAAAAGGTTCAGGATATTGCGGAGTCTCGCAAAGTCGACGATGACGTTCTGTTTAGGTCTGCTATAGAATTATTTTCTGGTAGTGCAGTTACTTGGTTTCGCAGTGTCCGAGATTCTCTTTCCAGTTGGTCTCAATTAATAAATTTAATTAAAGCTACCTTCCTGCCACATGATTACGAAGAAGAGCTTTGGCAGCAAATTAAGAATAGAAAGCAAAAGAGAAGTGAGTCGTTCATTTTCTATCAGGCTCAGATCTTAACGCTTGCCAAACGTCTTCCTTTCCGCCCATTAGAGCAGACACTTGTAAAATACATGCGTCAAAACATACTGCCCGAGTATGTCCCGATGATAGCGCTGCAGGATACTAACACTCTAGGAGAGTTAGCGCTTATCATAAAAAAGCTCGAGAATAATGTCCCATCAATATCTACAAGGAAAGATAATCCACATATTTCCGTTGTCAGCGAGAAAAATGTGACTCCTAAAAGAAAATCTCCCCAAAATAAGCCCAATATTCCACCTCCCCAGGTAAACCAATCTAGAGTGCTTACCTGTTGGAATTGCCACGAGGAAGGCCATCGGCATAGCTTGTGCAATAAAGACCGCCGTGTATTTTGTTTCCGTTGTGGCTTAGAAAATGTGATTGCTCCCAAGTGTCCGATTTGCAAAAAAAAACTAATTGCAGGAACATTTCGTGTTGGTAAATCCGTTCCACTTTCTTATATAAAATCCAACACCTGTCATAACAGAAATTCCGTAGTGTATAGTAAACAATCCCAAGATTGGAATAGATACTTAGAAATAGTTAAGAGTTTTTATAGTAGTACCCCTAATCCGAGACACGTGTCGTCATTAGCCATTTCGAAACCCTTAGGCAAAATAGATAATAGGCCATATCTCACTGTAAATATCTTTTCACGCGACTTTGTTCTGTTATTAGACACCGGCTGCTCCACAACGGTGGCGGGTAAAGAAGGGCTTGAATTCTTACAATTAAATGATGTTAAAATTAGCAAATTATCAGATAAAAGCGTGATTCTGGCAGATGGCTCTACTAAGTCAGTAATCGGCGTAGTGGACCTGCCCATTGTTGCAAATAATGTGTGTAAAGTAATTAAATGTCTTATAGTGCCTTCGTTGTCATACTCGTTTATCTTAGGTAGCAACTTTGCTAATAAATTTTCGTTGGTAATCGATTTTAAAAACAATCAATGGGACACTAATGAGTCAAACAAAGGTTTAGATTTATCTGGTTCAGATCCATTTAAGTATCTCTGTTCAATTGAGTCCTTAAACCCCCCTTCTCGTTCTATTGCCGAAAAAATCATTAAAGAATTCGATGTAGTTAGTAGCGCTGAAAACATAGGTAGGACTAATAAGATTCAGTTAACCATTGATACAGGAGATTCAAAACCATTTAAGAGACGTCCCTACCCTTTGTCCCCCTATATGTCAGATATTCTTAACAAGGAGTTAGATGAAATGTTAAAGCTAGGAGTCGTCGAACCTTCTAATTCGCCGTGGTGTTCGCAAGTCCTGTTAGTGAAGAAGAAAAATGGCGAATTCCGATTTTGTTTTGATGGTCGTCCACTTAATGAGATCACCCGTCACGATTCCTACCCCTTGCCCAACATTGACCGAATTCTTTCTCTTCTCCGTGGAGCAAAGTATATTTCTTCTATAGATCTAAAGAAGGCTTTTTGGCAAATCCCGTTGGACGCTTCGTCTAGAGAAAAAACGGCTTTTGGCGTTATAGGTCGTGGATCGTTTCAATTCACGGTTATGCCTTTTGGTCTCTGCAATTCTGCACAGACTCAACAACGTCTAGTGGATGCGATTTTTGGCCCAGAATTTGAACCATACATATTTTGCTATCTGGATGATATTATTGTATGTTCGCCTACCTTCGAGGAACATATTTCCCTATTAAGTAGAGTCAAGGAAAAATTAAAAGAGGCAAATTTAACAATCAATGTTAGTAAGTGTCAGTTCTTCAAAACCTCGCTCAAGTTTCTAGGTTATATCGTTGGAGACAACTCTCTACGCTCAGACCCCGATAAAATATCGGCCATGATAAACTATCCCAGACCTACCACCACCACTGAGATTAAACGGTTTGTCGGACTCTGTTCATGGTATCGTCGCTTTGTCAAAAACTTCTCGTCTCTTATATCTCCAATCAATGACCTCCTCAAAGGAAAAGGCAAAAAGCAAGCCATTAATTGGAACCAGAAAGCTGAAGATTCCTTTATTGCGATTAAGGAAGCGCTAGTTTCAGCGCCTATTCTTATCCAACCCGACTTTAAAAAGCCCTTTTCAATACAATGCGATGCTAGTAACACTGGCCTGGGTGCTGTTCTTACTCAGGAGTTTGAATCAGGGGAGCAAGTCATCTCGTATGCCAGTCGCTCACTTACCAGAAGTGAACGCAATTATTCCGTTACGGAACGTGAGTGCTTAGCCGTTATTTTCGCAGTAGAAAAGTTTCGCCCCTATGTAGAAGGTACTAAGTTTACCGTAATAACAGATCATTATTCCCTTCTTTGGCTTACTACGCTAAAAAACCCCTCGGGCCGTCTATGTCGTTGGGCTATGCGCCTTAAACAGCACAATTTTACCTTAGTTCACAGAAAAGGGTCTTCTCATAAGGTTCCCGACGCTTTAAGTAGAATTCACAACGAGAAGTCAAATTCTGAAGTCTCTGAATCCCCGAATATAGCTTATATCGATGTCGATATCGATAGAATAGATCCGTGGTACGACAATTTACGTACAAAGATCTTAGAAAATCCCGACAAATTTCCTCAATGGAAGGTAGAAAACGATACTGTTTTCAAATTTGTCCCGTCTTGTCTGCCATTCCAATCTAATGAAATAGAATGGAAAACTTTAGTCCCGTCACCGCAAAAATTAGATGTTCTACGTTCATGTCACGAACCGCCGGTTTGCGGACATTTAGGCTTTTTTAAGACTTTGTCGAGAATTAAAGAAAAATTCTATTGGCCTAAAATGAGACGTGATGTTCTCAAGTTCGTTCGCTCTTGCGAGGTTTGCGGGGCGCAGAAATCCCCAAATACTCCCCAAATGGGCCAAATGGGCAAACAAAAACAGGCCGATTTCCCATGGCAAATAATAGCTGTTGACCTAATAGGACCCCTTACACGCAGTAAACATGGGTATTGTTGGTTGCTAGTTGTCTCTGATTGGTTTTCGAAGTACACTTTGTTACAACCCCTTCGTAAAGCCACAGCCATCAATATAGCTAACTTTCTCGAGAATCAAGTTTTCCTGATGTTTGGTGTTCCACAGCATATCATTTGCGACAATGCCTCCAATCTAAATAGTTCTGTGCTTAAAAAGCTCTGTTCCAACTACGATGTCCAAAAAATTTGGTTTAACGCGGTCTATTCCCCACAATGTAATTTCGTCGAACGCAGCAATCGTACTATCGGCACTGCTATTCGTAGCTATATTAAGGACCATTCCGACTGGGACAGAGAAATTTATAAGATCAGGCAGGCAATCAATACCGCGAAACATGAAGTAACTCACCATTCCCCAGCATTCCTGAACTTCGCCCGTTTTGTCCCTCTTTCTGGTAACTATTATAATCAATCTCCAGGCGATGTAAAGGACATAGAATTCTCTTCTGCCGATAGAGAGAAGTATGTCTCTGAAGTTAGAGGTTTAGATAAAGTGTTTAAGGAAGTTAAGCTAAACCTAGATAAGGCATATAAACGAAATGCTAAACATTATAACTTACGCAAAAGAGATATGCAGTTCAACGTTGGTGATAAAATTTGGAGACGCAATATGGTTCTGTCGAGCGCTCCAAAACGCTTTATGTCTAAGTTAGCCCCTAAATATGTTCAAGGCACAGTAATCAAAAAGCTGTCCCCCTTAGTGTATACGATTAAGAACCTGGATGGTTCTAGTGCAGGAAATTGGCACATTAAGGATCTTAAGCCGTTTTACTCTGAAGAAGAGGATGACGAGCTTTCTATCACAGAGTTGGAATAACCTTGAAACATTTATTCTATTTTTTTGCATAACATCCATCTCTACGGAACTTTTGTTCACACTAGAAAATAGATCCCCATCGAGAAACAATCTATTCTATGTCCATAACTTGGAATATGGCCATGAATTAGGATAGTGGTTTAATATTCTTGTGTTGGTTTAATACGGAGTGAAGTTTCCTGCTAGATACTAGGCACGGAGAAAAGTTAGGAATGACTTGTGAGGATTTCCGCTAGTTACTCGCTGAGATGGCATTTGCAGGATAACTCCACTCTTGTGGTCATCACAAAGTATTAATCCGCTTGTCGTTAAAAATTTCACCGTACTACGATGTAACTTTCTTGCGACTAGTTGTCATATCTACCTAGGACCTAAACCCCTACCAATCGCGACATTTCCCGACTTCGACCCTTTACCGACTTCGACTCTCACTGAAAATACACCTGCACGGCAGGCGTCTGATTACGCGTAAGCTATCAATGTCCTAACGATATGTAGATTTTGACAACTATCCAAATATTCTTTTGGTCACTTATTTCAATTTTTTTGACAACGATGCATTTGTTGAGAACTCCCTTGGCCTCCTTACTCACTTCTCAGTCTCTTTTGGTTCGCTGCAGTTAACGAGATGGTAATGGTGCTTTGGAGGTTTCGAAAGTTACTCGTGTTTTTTTCGTTTTTGTTTAGGCTATTCCAGTACAAGTAATTTCGTCGGAAGTAGTAACCTTTTTTAGTTTTTGTACACATAATATCTTTAGCGAATATTTGATTGTGAAATGCTTTGCCATGACTTGACAAAGTAGAATCGAGTAAACATCCCACTAGCTATGACTAGTGCATGTTTCGTCCTCCAAGTCCGGTATGAAAGACTTCGCGGCAACTTTACATGTAGTAAACTAATTAGAACTCGACCCTCGGTGTTATTAGTGGACGCACTATAACTTGTTTTTGCAATGAGTTTATTTTTGCGAATATTGCTCGAGTTGAATGGTTAGTTTTTGTGTTTAGATTATTTTAGAGATAACCATTTTTGGTTTGGCTTGCGCCACTCTTGTGAAAATCTGCTACTAGTCGTTATTCTTACGAGCTAACGTGGCTTTTGAGTTTTTGCTTTTTGCTATCATAGTTATTAAGAGTTAGAATAGTTTTTGTACATATAGTTTTTAATATTTCTGTTTGATTTGCATTTGAATTATATCAAAAGAAAGTTTATTTGTCTGGTATTTCTCGTACTAATGTCCTTTTCTTCACTTTTTGCTTTTTCTTCGACCTTGTCACTGGCGCTGAAGTATTTCGAGAACCAGATTAATTACAGTGGGTCCAACGGGGCTAGGCTGCTGCTTGGTCATCAGGCCTTTTGATTATGGTGTTTGCTGCAGACTCCGATTGCAAACACTGGTGCTGCACCAGGTTTGAATCGTGCGGACGGGCAGTATAACGGTTTAATTTTCCGCGTGTAAAATCTAACTCATTTCGTCAAATAGCTTGTTTATGCCGGTGCTGTACCTACATGTGTGTTCGAATGCCATATTCCCCATAACCATCTGTTTTCACACTCAACGTGGCTATCTAGGAATGGACAAAATCATTAACACTTAATCTCCTGAAACAGTCATAACTCATTTAGAATTAGAGTTCTGAGACACTGCTACGATGCTAATAAGGGCCTTTTTTGTGTGTTTTTGACGACCGTTAACAATCTCGCGTCATACAAGCCATCAGCCCTATTTAAGCAAAAAATCTGTGAATTCTTGTCATTGTGTGTATAGTTTTTGAGCTGTTAGTGGCTCATTAGTTTTTTGGTTTCGTCCGAAGTCAGGACGCTTCGACGCTTCAGTTAAAGTTCTTTGTGTTCGTGCTAAAATCTCACGTAATATTACACGTGGTAAGTTTTTTTAAATTTCCTAAGTCAATTCAATGATATTAAAGAAATCCTTTTTTTATCTTAAAGAGTCCGAGGGATATATTCCAATCTTGACCATTTTTCGACAACAGCAACCCCCAGCAGGCTGGATACCGGCTGTTCATTGTTCATCTTTAAAGTCGCCGCAAGACGACTAGCCATCCACCCTTCAAACATAAGGTCAGTCAGTAATTTATTTTGTGTCGCGTGCCATCTAAATCAACTAAAACTCAAAGACTTCAACTAAAAAAGACGCAAAAAAGCCGCAACAACAATAAACTTAACATACAGAAACTTAAGTCAGAAGAAACAAAAGAAAATTTGAAACATGAAATCAACACAAATCTAGATAGAAACCCAAGAAATAATTGCAACGTAGAACAACAGTGGCAATTCTTCAAAACCTCTATATTAGATCCAAGTAAGAAAGTACTTACAACAACCAAATGTAAGAAAGAAGAATGGATGACGGAGGAAATTCTAGAGTTGATGAATGAAAGAAGAAAAAACAAAACAATTAATAAGACTCGCTATAAACAGCTTCAAAACCAAATAAGAAGAAAAATTAGGGAGGCTAAAGAAACCTACTTCTCTGAAAAATGTAAAGAAATAGAAGAACTTCAAAACATATATGACAACTTCAACCTACATAAGAAAGTCAAAGAACTAGCCGGAATAGGAAATAGAAGAACCTCAAATATATTGCTCGACAAAAACGGAAATACTATAATAGAGACAGAACGAAAACTACGACGATGGAAAGAGTACATCGAGGAACTATTTCATGACCAGAGAGAAGCTAGTACATCCGTAGATAGCCAAACCGGAGATGTAGGCCCAGAGATATCCAAATCAGAGGTTAGTCAGGCAATAAACTCTATGAAAACCAATAAATCTGCTGGTCCAGATGAATTACCTAGCGAGCTGATAAAGTTGGTCAACGAGAAAAACCTGGACATAATAGTAGAACTGTTCAACGCTATCTATACTACGGGAATCATCCCTAGAGAAATGTTGACATCAGCATTTGTGTGTTTGCCAAAAAAAGTGAATGCCAAAGAATGCAGTGACTACCGAACCATAAGCTTAATGTCACATACCTTGAAAATTCTGCTGAAAATTATCCACGCCAGAGTACACTCTAAACTGGAGCTGGATATTAGTGACACTCAATATGGGTTCCGCAATGGAATGGGCACCAGAGAGGCATTATTCTCCTTCAACGTGCTGACACAGAGATGTTTGGATGTTAACCGTTCTCTTTACGTCTGTTTTATAGACTACAATAAAGCGTTTGATAAAATAAAACATGACCGACTCATGGAAATTCTAAAAACTAAAAACCTAGATGAAAGAGATTTAAGACTAATAACACATCTCTATTACAATCAGCGAGCAATAGTAAGAATTGAAACAGAAACATCTGAAGAAATGGAAATAAAAAGAGGAGTCAGGCAAGGCTGCATACTATCACCTCTATTATTTAACGCTTATTCTGAAGAGGTAATGCGAGAAACTCTGGAAGATGAAACAGTCGGCATAAGAGTAAATGGAGTCTTAGTTAACAACATCAGATATGCAGATGATACAGTAATAATAGCCGATAATTTACAAGACCTGCAAATACTCATGAGTAAAATAGTAAGGTGTAGTAGGGAGTACGGACTCTCTCTCAATATCAAAAAGACAAAGTTTATGAAAATTAGTAAAAACAACCATAATACTAACGAAATCTTGATAGTAGAGGGCCAGCAGATCGAAAGAGTAAAAAAGTACACTTACCTAGGGACACTTATAACCGAAAATAATGACTACACTGCAGAAATCAAAGTCAGAATCGAGAAAGCACGTTCTAATTTTATGAAAATGAAAAAGGTCCTATGTAGTAAAGATTTAACATTAGCTCTTAAAGTACGCCTAACAAAATGCTACGTATATAGTGTACTATACTATGGACTGGAATCATGGACGTTAAATGTAGAGACAATGAGACGACTTAACGCCTTTGAAATGTGGACGTATAGAAGAATTATGAGGGTTTCCTGGGTAGATAGAGTTACGAACAATGAAGTACTGAGAAGAATAGGTAAAGAGAAGGAAGTTGAACTGACAATTAAAGAAAGAAAACTACAGTACCTCGGACATGTGATGCGGGGCGAGAAGTATGGCATCCTGCGACTCATAATGCAGGGAAAGATAGATGGCAGAAGAAGCATCGGCAGAAGACGAATTTCATGGCTGAAGAACCTGAGAGAATGGTTTGGATGCAGCTCAAAACAACTATTTAGAGCTACTGCCTCAAAAATTAAAATAGCTATGATGATTGCCAACCTCCGTAGCGGAGATGGCACCTGAAGAAGAAGAAGCCATCTAAATAAACAGATGAGGCACTTTGAGTTGTTTGATCTGAAATCGTGCCAATGACCTATTGAGTGTTAGGAGATTCCTTTACGTGATTAAAGAACTTTCTTTATTTTTGCAAATATAGTTCCATTGTGAACTATTAACGGACAATTTTTTTATTTAAAACATTTTTTTGTGTATTTTTTGTAAATATATAAATAATAGGTTATTGTAGAGTAAAACGAAACATGAAAAGCTTTTTATTGGTTTCACAGTGGACAATGGTCTAATTAACTTCATTCATAAAATTTAGCTTATTTAGACATTATCTTTCATTTTTTTAAAGTTTCTTAAATATTGCGTTTGATCAGTTAGTACAATTAGAGACCACGGTCCCATTAATAGGATAGTATACATAATGCATGATATTCTGTAAACACCGTCAAGAGTAGGGACATGTAATATATTATAATATATATTAAAACTATTTAGTATCGTAAATAAAGTTTTTTTTTGAGATTTACTATTTTTTATGAAGTCCAGTATAAGTTCCTTATTTTTATGTGTATATTTTTTGTGTATTTTTTTTACAGGTATGTTATTTTTATATTTATGTATTTCCTTTATAAATTTAGTGGTAAAAATTTAAACGGCGCCCAACTTCTAGTCTTATGTATTCCGTATCGTTTGTCTTGTCTTAGCCTCATCTCAATCTCCCAGCTACCCTATTTTAAGATCTGAATTCGAACCCCCCCATTTTTACGCTCCCGACTCTGAGCAACGAGGTCCTTGGATAATCCTGGTGTTCGGTCCAGCACGTCATCACATGAAGTGATTTCTTTGTCCGTTACAATTTTACCATATGTAATGAGATGCAAGTTACCTTTTATTCAAAGAATAATATCAGCTTGTTCAGTTTTACATATTGCAGTAGTACATAATAGAGAAAACGTTGAAATACTGGCAAATGAGGTGCTGTTGATATTGATATAGAAGCTGTGGCAGTACATTTTCAACCAGGAGCTAATCTAATGCGACTAAATTGTGTGTGTGTTTGTTTAAAATTATTGTTCGACATTTAAAGCTAGCGCTTAAACTAATTTTATTTTTATTGGACTGCAGTTTGTTAATAAATTTATAAATAAATATAAATATTATATTGGTGACTGATTTTAAGTATTTTATGATCATTAGCAGGTTTTAAATAATAAATTTATAAATATATACCTACATGCTATTGGCGTTTGACCTTTTATCCATTATGGCCCTCTCTTTCTTTCTTTTCACCTCTGGATAACTAGTTATCAGGAAGTTTATCTGACAGATTAGATACTAATAGATATCTGACAGAGAAAAACTTCCCGGTAACTAGTTATCCGGAGCTGAAAAGACAGATACTAAGGATACTGTTATATAAACTTCCCAATAATTAGTTATCTGAAAATGAAAAGACCTCTAATCTGTCGGATAAACTTCCCGATATACAAAAAGATAATAGAAGAATTAAGCTTTATGCTGGTTTTTATTAATTTTTTTGGCAATGTTTAAATAAACAAATACTGATGGCATGAAATGGATCACGAACAAGGAGGAATGAAGAAGGAATTGGAGATTGTGTTTACCATTAAACGCATAAAACTGCAGTATCTGGGACACATATGATAAATCAGCACCGTTACTCCCTGCTGCAGTACATATTGCAAGGTACAGTCAAAGGTAAACGAAGACCTGGTAGAGGGAGAATATCAATGGAACTGTTTCGAATCGCAGCTAGCAAGGTTACGATTGCTATATGATTTCCAACATTCGAAACGGATAAGAACCAAAAGAAGAAGATGGCTTGAAAATGAAAGTGTATTAATACTTTTGATTAAAAACTTTATAGATTCTAATCTATAAAAGATTAAATTTTCAAAAATAAATACTTGAACCTTTGTTTTATTTTGTTAACCTGTTGTTATATATCTGTTGAATAGAACTCTATTTTGAATCTAGAATTTTAACAAATCCTAACTTTCATTAAAATGTATTAATCTTATATCTTCAATCTCTTATATCTTCAATAAATATTTATTTCTATAGAAAAATGTAAAATATATTGAGTTTAATAAATGAGTTACTGATATTAAGTCTGATCATTGTAATTAGTAACAATTTAAAATTATTTACGTAATATTCCTTTTTACAACTTCTTGTAATAACTCAAGCTTCAATAAAACGTCCTTTTCTATATTCGCTTGGGTCAATACATCAATAATCTATATCTCAGAATATTACTTAGAGTTGTTTTTAATAAATAAAACCCAACATACAACTTTAATGATGAAAGTTTAATCAAATATCAATCCCACAATACATAAATTATCAATCCAAAGAAGCGACAAGATAAATTCAAAATACAAGTGAAGTTAGACCTTTCTTCACATTTTTGACACGTTATGTCAAAATAAAGGAACTTTTATTAAAATAAAGGTGTCCTCTAATTTTCCTTAAATACAGGCGGCCTGTATTTTATTAAAAGACAAAAATAAAAGACGCAATACTGCGCATGCTTATATGTCAAAATAAAGGATCTTTTATTACAGGTCGACTTAAAAGACGTTGGCAATAACTCTCTAATAACACACTGAAAACGTTAGTTTTCTATACTTCCACAAAATTTATTACAACTAAGTAACTACAGCTGTTTGGGCAGAGTGCCTTTCTCAAGTCATATAAGTTATAATGTGTTTGCCTTTTTAAGTCTTTAACTGAAGAGGTTGAGGAGTGGGGAGCTGTTTGTCTCGAGTTAGTCATTCAGAATTATATCCGTATTTTTCAATTTATTAATTTCCATAGATTCTAAAAATGATAGCTTAAGGCCTTTATTTTGAATATGCAGAATTTGAAACTTTTCATTGAAAGAATGATTATGATCTAGAAGGTGAAGTGCGTATGTAGAAGTGTCTGTTTTTCTATTGTTAAAAGCCCTTTTGTATTCTGCTATCCGTTTGTCAAAGGTTCTGCCAGTTTGACCAATGTAAGTTTTCGGACAGTCACCACACGTTAGTTTGTACACACCACTCTGTAGTTGCTTTCTCTTTCGGCTTTTATTCTGTACAAAGAGAAAGCAACTACAGAGTGGTGTGTACAAACTAACGTGTGGTGACTGTCCGAAAACTTACATTGGTCAAACTGGCAGAACCTTTGACAAACAGATAGCAGAACACAAAAGGGCTTTCAACAATAGAAAAACAGACACTTCTACATACGCACTTCACCTTCTAGATCATAATCATTCTTTCAATGAAGATTTTCAAATTCTGCATATTCAAAATAAAGGCCTTAAGCTATCTGTTTTAGAATCTATGGAAATTAATAAATTGAAAAATACGGATATCATTCTGAATGACCAACTCGAGACAAACAGCTCCCCACTCCTCAACCTTTTCAGTTAAAGACTTAAAAAGGCAAACACATTGTAAACTATATCACTTGAGAAAGGCAGTCTGCCGAAACAGCTGTAGTCACTTAAATGTAATAAATTTTGTGGAAGTATAGAAAACTAACGTTTTCAGTGCTTTATTGTTAGATAAAATGAACTTCCATCAAGTAACGGTCGAATCCATCAATTATTTAAATCAATTATTTATCAAATACACTATATATCAATATTATTTAATCAACAACTCAAAATATTCCCGAAACATGTCAAATATTTAAAATTGTCACTGATTGTCAGTGTCTGACTGACAATATGTTGACAATATTCTATTCGACTGAGTGCGTTGTATGACAAAGATAGATTTGGAAAATATTACCACGGACATTGTGTTCATTTTTTAGAATCCTGAAAAAACCAATAAATATTTTTGAAAAATCTAAACGCAGAATGAAAGACTAAATTATTACCGAGGGCCGAAAGTCCCTTAGATTAAATAAAAAGTTTATTTTGAACGAGATATTTGAAATTAAAAATAACACTAAATTTTTTCTTAGTTTTTCACTCCTGTAACTTGTTAAAATAAACATTATAGAAGTTCTCAGGGACTTTCTGCTCTCGCTAATAAGTAATCTTTCATTCTGTGTTTAAATTTTTCAAAAATATTTATTAGTTTTCTCAGGAATGCGAAAAAAATTAAACCCTATTTGAATAGCATTGCAGCCGAAAATACGTACCCATCCTCTTAAGAAAATCATCGATTGCGTCATCACGCCCAGGTTGATGACGTCACTAGTATGATATATATTCCAAAAAATCGTAATTTAAATATTAAAATCGACCTGTTTCTTAATTTTTCCTAAAAGTCGCCGGTTTACGAAATAATGAATTTATGCGTTACTTTATGGACGCACTGTATATACAGGGTGTAACAAAAATACAGGTCATAAATTAAATCACATATTCTGGGACCAAAAATAGTTCGAATGAACCTAATTTATCTTAGTACAAATATGCATATAAAAAAAATTACAGCCCTTTGAAGTTACAAAATGAAAATCGATTTTTTCGAATATATCAAAAACTATTGTAGATTTTTTATTGAAAATAGATATGTGGCATTCTTATAGCAGGAACATCTTAAAGAAAAATTATAGTGAAATTTTTGCACCCCATAAAAATTTTATGGGGATTTTGTTCCCTTAAACCCCCCAAACTTTTGTGTACGTCTCAATTAAATTATTATTGTGGTACCATTAGTTAAACTCAATATTATTAAAACTTTTTTGCCTCTTAGTATTTTTTCGATAAGGCAGTTTTTATCCAGTTGAGGCTTATTTTTCAATATGTTTACATAATGATTTTATATGGGGGTTTTGTTCTTTTAAACCCCTAAAATTTTTGTGTACGTTCCAATTAAAATATTACTGCAGTACCATTAGTTAAACACAGTGTTTTTAAAATTTTTTTGCCTCTTTGTATTTTTTCGAAAAGGCACCTTTTATCGAGATTTGACTTCTTTTTTGATATGGTTCAAAATATCCCTAAAAATGTAAATCATAAATAAATGTTCATATTATTACCAAGTCTCCATAATCGTACTTAACCATATACAAATACAGGGTGTTTCTAAATAAGTGCGACAAACTTCAAGTGTTAATTTTGCATGAAAAATAATGACAGTTTGCTTCATAAACATATGTCCGCAAATGCTTCGTTTCCGAGATACGGGATGTTTAAGTTTTTCTTACAAACTGACGATTTATTTATTGCTCTAAAACCGGTTGAGATATGCAAATGAAATTTGGTAGGTTTTAAGAGGTAGTTATTTCACATTTTTTGACATATAACTAAAAATTTTATATTCGCCATTGGCGTGCATACAGGTAATATGGCCGGGTATTATGACCCGTATGCACGCCAATGATGAATACAAAATACATAATTGTACGTCAAAAAATTCGCAATGACTGCCTCTTAAAACCCACCAAATTTCATTTGCATATCTCAACCTGTTTTAGAGCAAGAATTAAATCGTCAGAGTTTAAGAAAAAATTGAACACCCAGTATCTCGGAAACGAAGCATTTGCAGACATATGTTTATAAATCAAACGGTCATTATTTTTTCATGCAGAATTACCCTTTAAAGTATGTCGCACGTATTTAGAAACACCCTATATGTGGTGGATTTGAGAAATATTCGAAATATCTCGATAAAAACTGACTTTTCGGAAAAGTACTAAGAGGCAAAAAAGTTTTAAAAACATTGTGGTTAACTAATGGTACTACAATAATAATTTAATTGGAACGTACATAAAAGTTTGGGGGGGTTTAAAGGAACAAAACCCCCATAAAATTTATATGGGGTGTCCAAATTTCGCTATAGTTTTTTTTTAAGATGCTACTGCCATAAGAATGCCGCATGTCCATTTTCAATAAAAAATCTCCAATAGTTTTCGATACATTCGAATTAATCGATTTTCATTTTGAAACTTAAAAGGGCTGTAACTTTTTTTATGTGCACATTTGTACTTCTTCTTCTTCTTCTTCTTCTTCTTCTTCTTCTTCTTCTTCTTCTTCTTCTTCTTCTGCGGCACTACAGCCCAAATTGAGCCTTGGACTCCTCTACTTTTTGCCTCCACCCTTGTTTGTCTGTGGCTGTTTTTCTCCATACACGGATTCCTAAAAGGGCTTGTGCGTCGCTGTTTACTGCGACTTCCCAGCGCTTTCGTGGCTTCCCAACCGGTCTCTTTCCCTGCATTCTAGCGTTCAGTGCTCTTTGTGGTAGCCTATCCTTTCCCATTCTTATCACATGTCCGGCCCATTGCATTCTTCGTATTTTAAATTGATCTTCCCTCAGTTTTCTTTAATCCAACGTTCATTTGGTTATTTGGTTTGCAAATAATAGAAACAACAAAGGCGTAACCAGAAATTTGGTCTCATTAAAAGTTTTATTTTTCTTCGGAAATAAAACTTTGAATCATCTCTTTTTTATTCCACAACGTATTGTTTTCTATCTTTTGCGATGTTTTGCACTCATGACTGTATGAGACTACTCGTATAACCACAGTCCTATTATTGTATAAAATATATAATACAAATAAACCTCCTAGCTCTGGATGTAATCAATTCATCGCATATTACCGAATGACACATGCCGTAGTTTCCGTTATAGCGTCATCCTCCACGATCGTTCATCAACATTACTTGATTCAGCACTAAAATGTAATATCAATAATTTTCTGATCTTCCTGCTGAATTGAAAATCCAATGTAACGGGATGGGGATTTGGGGATGTGTGCATTCCGATAGGATGGAGAACGTGTCTGAAGCAATGCATCAAATAGACGGAATGTTTATGGAGGAATCCCCGAACATGTTTTATTCAACAATTTATGGAAGGCATTTAACCATTTTTTTTAAACGTTGTATGTCAAAATTGATGTTTATTATACTACTTGTAGTCCATTCTTTCACGGTTTTTGCTCTAAATTTTAAAGAACCGCTTGGATTGACATGAAATTTGGCGTACGCATAGCTTACACGTCAAAGAAAAAAAGTGATATTGTGCTGATATGAGCTTTTGCCCCGGGGGTGCTTTTCACCCCTTCTTGGGGGTGAAAAAGTATTCGTCCAAAGTAAGTCCGGAAATTGATAAACTGACTAATTTTAAGTAACTTTTGTTCTATAGAGTTTTTTCACTAATTCAATACTTTTCGAGTTATTTGCGAGTGAATATGTTCAGTTTTCAACAAAATAACCGCGTTTTTAAACGGTTTTTCCCAAATAACTCAAAAAGTAAGTACTTTGTCAAAAAACGTTCTTAGCAAAAATATAGCCTGTAAAAAAAGTAAAAAAATGGTGTACGCCTTAGGTCTCTAGACCTCGTAAAACCAGAGTTATAGTCAATGAAAAATATATTCATATTCACCAAATTTCAAATAGAATAATTCGAAGTGAAATATCCACAAAATTAAGCACTTTTTGGGGAAAACCCATTATAACTTTTTTAAAGTGTTTAAAAAAGCTTTATTTCTGTTTGTATAAAAAGTTTGTAACATTAAATTTAAGCAAGTTTCGCTCAAAATAAAGTTGGTTGCTTTTGTTTTGGCAAAAAAATCGGGAAGGCCACCCCCTAATTAGCAACTTAAATTTTAATCGTTAGCGCTCCACAAATTATTTTACTTATGTTGTGTTTATACGATCTGTAAGTTTCATCGATTCAAAGTGCTTATTTTGGAAAAAATTTGGTATTAAAGTAAAATTTTTAAAAATTTTAATTTTGCAAAATATGCTTTTTTTCAAAATAACTTAAAAATTGTTAGATATACCAAAAATCTCGAAAAACAAAAAAGTCAGCATTGCTTTTCTGAATATCATGTATTTTTTTGTTTTTCTGTTAGACAAAAATTTATTGAGATTTGGTGTTTCTAAATTTGCATACATTCGTGATCAGTGACTCGTTCAACCCCTTTTAACTACAGCCCTTTCAAAAATAAGGACTTTGAACCGATGAAACTTACAGATCATATAAACAATACATACACGAGTCAAGAAACTTGTGAAGTCGTAACGATTAAGTTCATTTGAGATACTAATTATTAGAGGGTGATTTTCCCGATTCTTTTACCAAAAAAAAAAGAGACTAACATTATTTTGAGCGTAACTTGTTTACTTTTGATGCTAGAAATTTTTTTTATAAAACAAAAATGAAGCTTTTTTTAAACACTTTAAATAAGTTGAAATGAGTTTTCCCCGAAATGTGCTTCATTTTTGGTTATTTTACATAAAATATTCCATTTGGAAATTCGAGAATTTGAACCAATTTTTAAATAGCTATAACTCTGCTTCTACTAGGTATCGAAACGTGATATGTACACCATTTTTTTTAAGTTTTTACAGGCGATATTTCTGCTACGAACGTTGTTCGACAAAATACGTACTATTTGAGTTATTTGCAAAAAACCGTCTAAAAGCGTGGTTATTTTGTTGAAAAAATGAACATATTCACTGGCAAATAACTCGAAAAGTATCGACTTAGTGAAAAAATTCTATAGAACAAAAGTTACTTAAAATTAGTCAGTTTATCAATTTCCGGACTTACTTTGGACGATAACTTTTTCACCCACTCTTGGGGGTGAAAAGCACCCCCGGGGCAAAAGCACATATCGGCACAATATCACTTTTTTTCTTTGACTTGTTAGCTATGTGTATGCCAAATTTCATGTCAATCCAAGCGGTTCTTTAAAATTTAGAGGTTTTGCAATATTTTACCGTTAAAGAACGCACTATTGTATTTTTCTCGAGAAATAACTAATTATTTTGTAAAAATGGGTGATAATAAACCTATGTATTATTGTTAAACAAAAAATAAGTATCTTCTTCTTCTTCTCCTTGTTTCTTGTATGTAAGAATTAAAGCCAGTTTCTTCTTCAATACTATGCTCCTAAATTGTTTAAGTTATCGCACCATCTTTTTCTTGGTCTGCCAATACTTCTTCGTCCATTTGGTGACTTATCTCGTGCTATTCGTACTATCCTGTCCTCTGCCATTCTACTAATGTGTTCGTCCCACTCCTGTTTCCATTTTTTCCCTCATCCATTTATGTCGTCTACGTTGCATGATATTCTTATGTTTTCGCTTCTCTCCCTATCCAGCACACTTTTCCCTGATATTCGTCGGAGTATTTTCATCTCTGTTGTTTCTAGTAGTCGTCTCGTTTTAGATGTGTCAGGTCTTGTCTCCTCCGTATATGTCAATATAGGTCTAATTGCTGCTTTATAGATTCTTGCTTTTGTGTCTTGTCTTAGGTGTTTGTTCTTCCAGATTGTGTCATTAAGAGATCCGGCCGCTTTACTTGCTGTAAATAGCAATAAATTTATATTGCTAGCAATAAATTTATTGAGCTTTGTTGCCGTACTTCCTCTTCAACATATCCGTAACTGGTTATATCTATTCCCAGATATCTAAACCTTGCTTCCTGCAGTATTATTTTCCCATCAATTTCGATTTTACATCGTAGTGGGTATTTAGATATTATCAAACATTTGGTTGTTTCTGCCATATTATCATATTGTATATTGTATTTATTGGCTGTTATATTGAAGGTGTGTGTTAATCTTTAGAGATCGTCTTCTGTCTCGGCGATTAATGCGGCGTCGTCTGCATAACATAATTTTTGGATTTCTTTGTTCCCCATTATGTAGCCATGACCTTTACGTACTGCTTCTATTATTTCATCCACTATTATATTAAAGAGCAGTGGGCTTATCGAGTCACCTTGTCTGACTCCGCTTTGTACTGGTATAAATTGCGTTAGTTTTTCATTTATCTTTGCCTGTATTCGATTGTGAAAGTAGATGTTTTCAATGGTTTGTGATGGTTTATAAAACAAAAAATATCTCAACAGCGTTCCATTAGGAAATGCCTTAAAAAAATCTATGCGAAATTTCAGGTGGATCGGTCATTTTTTGAAAATAAAACGCGTTTGAAATTTTTGACCACTTTTGTTTTCAATTAATTTTTTGTCTGTCAAATCGTAAAGTGATGTACACCGGAATATGCTTTTGAATCGCGGAGTAATTTAAAAAAGAGAAGAGGAACAGCTGTTGAACGTTTCTCACTACGCTCGAACGCGCTGGCGCTGGTGCGAAGCTACTTCAAAGCGAATCGAAAGTAGAGATATTCAACATGCTATATTTCCGGTAATTTTACTCCGATTAATCTGAAATTTTGAGAGATTATTCTTAAAGTTATGTACCTTCACAAAATAATAAAGGGTGATTCCGTTTCAAATCAATCAATTTTGGATCAGAAAAACTTTTCGATCTCAAATTTGTCTGAAAATTGGTATATAGCATCTGCGGGATGTAAAAATCAAACATTTAAGGTCGAATGGTCTTTTTCTTCTTCTTCTTCTTCTTCTTCTTCTTCTTTTTTCTCAAAATGTTATTTTGAGCGGTTTTTCAGTAATTTGGTATTTATTTAAACAAATTTGCATTTTCTATCGTAAAGTATCAATGGAAAACATAATACTTAGGGACTCAAAAATGTCATTCTATGGCATTATAACAAGTTATTTTGATTCAAAACAAGTTTTTGATCAAATTTTATAGTGTAGAAAACGTTAAAATACCGTTTTTTACATTTTCCTCCATTCCCAAAACACATCATAATCAATTTGGCTGAAAATTTGCCAACAGATAGCCAAAACATAGGACTTTAATTGGTTAGAAGGATTTAAGTTATATTTCAATATCAAAAAATTACATGCAATAACATAGTCAAAAATATAGGCGTCTACTGTAAGTACAATTAACACGAAAAATATAGACCTCGCGACAAAAATTGTTAAAAAAAATTGTAATAATTGTAAATACGATTTATTTGGAACAAATTCAGTTCGTACCATCTTTGTCGAAAAGTTAAAAATGTCTGAGATATTGAGCAAAAACGGTTCTCCTTTAAAATCAAGATGGCGGCTAACGTAACGGAGGAATTCATTTGCGATTTTAAATTTAGGCTACTATTGACCCCCTAAAGATTAGAAAAATAAAATTTTGGGCAGCTTGGCATGCAAAGTCAAATGCTATCCCGACTGGACTAATATACTTTTTAGTCTGATATTATTGCATGTAACTTTTTTGGTATTGTAATTTAATTCAAATCCTTCTAATCACTTATAGTCCTATATTTTGGCTATCTGTGGGCAAATTTTCAGCCAAATCGATTATGACGTATTTTGGAAATGGATTTTAACGTTTCTACACTATAAAATTTAATCAAAAACTTGTTTTGAATTAAAATAACTTGTTTGAATGCCATGTAATGACATTTTTAAGTCCCTCCTATTAAAATATTATGTATTCCATTAATAGTTTACGATAGAAGATGCAAATTTGTTTAAATAAATACCAAATCACTGTAAAATCACATAAAATAACAGTTTGAGAAAAAGAAGAAGATTTTTGACCTTAAATATTTCATTTTTTCGTCCAGCAGAAGCTATACACTACACCAAGTTTCAGAAAAATCGTAGATCTAAAAGTTTTTGTCTGAGTGATTTGACATGGAATGAATTTGAAAACAAATCGAAAATTGCAAAATTCTCAAACCATACCCTCCTTAATATAACAAATAAGGCTATAATAAAATAGATAAATGAAGTTTAAGATAAAAAGAACTAATGATATTTGTTAATATATGGAGACCTAACAAAGCGATTAATTTTTTTTTACATTGTTGTATGTGTTTGTATTCCTAGAAAGGGCATCTATCTATATATCTAATGAGCCTGCTTCGGTTCATGTTTGGACATAGGCCTCCCCAATCCTTTTCCATTCTTCTCTATCTGTCGCTACAGCCATCCACCTAGAGCCCACCTGCTTTTTGATATAATCTGGTTATTTCATTAGAAGCCTTCCTCTGCTTCGTTTATATTCCCACCTTCTCCAATTTATAAGAATTTTCTTCCATCGGTCTTCTTTTTGTCTTATATTGTGTCTGGCAAATCTCCATTTCAATTTTGCAACTTCTGGTATAATATTCCTACCTTTTGTTTTCTCTCTTATTCATTCGTTTCTCTTTGTATCCATTAGTCTTATGTGCAACATTTGTCTTTCCAATGCTCTTTACGTTTTTATGATTTTGTCCATGTTTGCTTTTGTAAACGTCCAAGTTTGGGAACCATAAGTGAGAACAGGAAGTACGCATTGATTGTATACCTTGGTTTTAAGATGAGCGGATATCACAAAACAAAAAGAAAGGATATGGGTCATATTAACTCATAGTTTCAATAAACAAGACTATATAAATATACAGGTTACGTCCAGAGTCCGCCCCACTCAAACAGTTTTCTGGAAATGACAGAAATCACCCTAGATAATGAAATATATCCCAAGGATATGAGAAGCATGGTTGCTTAGGTTATTTTTAATGTTGAATGGAGAAGACAACCAATAGGTTAAGAATCAGAATATACCTCATAGTTTTAATGCACAAAAAAACGAAGAATAATAAAACAGAATAGATACTATGAAATAATACTATTTAAAACAAAAACGAAGGCAACCTATAGTGTACTAAACCCAAGCAAACTACAGGAAAGAAAGAGACACAAAAGAGAGAGAAAAAGTTAGTTACAAGTTGATGTGTTTTATAATGTCTTCAATCTGTCACATTTCTCTCTGAAGCGCTCAGAGCAACAATCTGAGGCGCCTAAGCCACAAATTGGCCATTTTAAGATTAATATATTAATAAAAGCAGCAACATTAAATCTTCGGATTAACACGGGTATACATAACCTACTTCTGTATTTGGCTAAAATGATGTAGCGCCATTCCGTAACCATAATATACGAATGCAAAGATTGCATTTATCACAAAACTTCGTCTTTGGGTTAGGCCACTGTTGCTCTGAGCGCTTCGTATTTCTGTTGTATTTTTCAGTATTAAGGAAGGGTCGTTTTCAAATGAACACAGTGTATATATCCAGATCCAAAAGAGTTTTCTTTTCACTTATTCTGCTTTCCCCTCGTCACAAGAAAAAGAATCTTAGGTAGCGATTTAATCATCAAATTTCCAAAAGGAGAGTGCGAAAAAACCAATTAGTACGTCTACCTTTCTACACACATTAACCTGAAAAGGATCACGAAATAGAGAACATCTTCTTTTTTATTGATATCCCTTTGTCGATAAAATTGGTGTCTTTTTTTCGGTCCTTTTCGACTCGGTTCAGCTGGAGCTGTTAGGCCTAGATCCCGCGTACCAAAAAAGTTTATTAATAGCAAACTGAAAATTTGTTAATAGTTTAATGGTGTCTAGTCGGACAAACTTTAATGTACGGGAACACTGGAATAGTGGAAGTTTTAATTGTGGAACAGGTTACAGGTTTCTAACGTCAGACTAAGAAAACGTCCCATATATTTTGTCGGACAGAAATTCCACTTGATTTGTTACCCTTACATTAAACTCTCATGCAAAAATCAGACTGCTATGCATCACCAACACAATTCCTGTCATTTGACATGTTCTACGTATTGGACTTATTAAAATGCCCAAAATATTTTTCGGAAAAACATTTTTTCATATAATATATAACGTTTTTTATTGAATAAACTTAAAAACAACCCGCTAGTTTTCACAATCATAAACTTGTCAGGAGGACACGTTCCACAATTAAAACTTCCTCTGTTCCATTGTTCCCATACATCAAAGTTTGTCCGACTAGACGCCGTTAAGCTATTACCAAATTTTCACCTTGCTATTAATAAACCTTTTTTGGTGACTGGGAGCCAGGCCTATGTAGCTGTAGCTTGATCCTGTCCAGGTATTAATAAACTGCCTGAAGGATCAACTTATATTTTATTACGTCGGTCGAGGAAATAATTATTTGCTTTAGCTTTTTTCTTATAAAATTAAATGAAAGCTTTGTTTGTCAAGGACACAGAAGAAAATCTATCCTTTAACTGATATTGTTTTTAAAAATTGTGATGAGATACTTACAGGGTGAGTGGGGAGAAACGCCCCAAACTTTAAGACTGTATAATATACGTAATAATAATAATTAAAAATAACTCATATATGTTGCTATTCGATTTTCATTTGTTGCCGAGATACGCGGTGTTAAAATTGCGCATTTTTAAACGCTTTTATTTAGTTCAATAGTTTGTGTCAAATCTTTAGACGTTAATGTAACTGCCTTTTCTCCAATGCAAATTAATGACAATTTGCAGACATATGCATTCGAGGGAACAATTCACGAATAGTTAATAAAAAAAATTGTTTTTATGTTTGTTAATTGTTTAAATAAAAAAAAACGATTTTAATGGAAAATTCTAAAATTCTCTCGTTTTTTACAATGTAAAAACTTGGAACTTTTACGGATTATAGCTAATGATATGTATGAACTATACATAATTTCACTTTTTACGTTAATTGTTTACGCTATACTTCATAAATAAATAATAAAGTTTCAAATTTTTTGCCGATTCCAATTACTTTTCATGTTAGTACATCATATGTTTTATACATATTTTAATAAACATAACGATATATTTTAATGTTTGAACAGTGTAAGACTAAAAAGTAAAAAATAAAAAATATAAAAAAATTTTTTTAAGAAACGCTTTTTTTTAGTTACGAGTGACTAAAATTAAAAATAGTATAAAAAAATCAACCAAAGAGCAAAAAATAAAAAAAATTGAAAAAATCTAACACATTCGTTAAAGAAAAGCGTGGGGCGAACACCGTTTATTCGATGAAGACGCGCCACGCTTTTCTTTGACGAATGTGTTAGATTTTTTCAATTTATTTTATTTTTTGCTTTTTGGTTGATTTTTTTTATACTATTTTTAATTTTAGTCACTCGTAACTAATGAAAATCGTTTCTTAAAATTTTTTTTTATATTTTTTATTTGACATACAATTAAGGATTTTATATTCATCATTGGCGTGCGCACGGATAATAGTCTGAAAAATTTTTAAAGATAAAAATAGTACGAAACTTAGATATTTAAAATTAAAAACCTTTCTTGAATTCCTCGTTCAATTTGTGACAACAAATTTATCTTCCTTTTTTTTTTATTCGATGCTTCGTTTTCATGCAAAAAATAAATCATTTTAACGCTTACAAAGTATTCGACGTTTCTATAATAATATGAATTTGTAGAAACTTATTGTTTCGAATACTTTGCAAACGTTTAGATATTTTATTTTTTGCATGAAAACGAAGCGTCGTATGAACAAACGGGGAGATAGATTATTTGTCAGAAATGGCACAGGGAATTCAAAAATAATTTTATTTGAAATATCTCAGTAGCATACTATTTTTTTTCTTTAAAAAATTCTTAATTGTATGTCAAAAAATGCGCAATAACTACGTCTTACAACCCATCAAAATTAATTTGCATACCTCAACTGGTTTTAGAGCAATAAATAAATCGTCAGTTTGTAAGAAAAATTTTTACATCCCATATCTCGGAAACAAATGAAAATAGAATAAGAACATATGAGTTATTTTTAATTATTATTATGTATATTATACAGAGTATGGGGCGTTCCTTTCCACTCACCCTGTATAAGTTAAGGGTTACCCTTCTAATTTCAATTTGTAAATAGAGCTACCTACCAACTTCTTATATTTTTTAAGTTAATACACCTAGCCCTTTTAAAGTTAAATTTAAGATTGCATTTTTCAAAGGACTCTATTTAATTTTTTTGTGTGTAGGTTGGTTAACAGAAACTTAAGTTCAAGTTTGTAGTGTCGACACCCTTGTCCCCCAGCCGACATTTTTATAAAAGTGTGCAAAGGGTTTTCGCGCTGTCTCGTAAACTAGCAACCCTACAGAAAATTTTATAAGACATTAAAAATTGTCTACAACTTTATCCCTATTATCTTTTGTCGTAAAATGGAAAATAAAACAGTTTGTAATGTTAAGTATGTAAATGACTGAAAACTTTTAAACAAATTTTTTGACAATTCCTTTTTATTTTTTCTAAGATTTTTCCAGTCCTTTCACAATAGAATGACATAAGTTCACAACGTATCACAACCAATAAATTCTGCGTTCCATGATTCTTCGTCAAACGATCTTTCCTTGCATTATTATAAGCTGTAGGAACTAGAATCTTATGCCTCTAGAAACGTGACCAAGAAAGTGAAGTTTTCACTTCTTTATCATTATTATCATCATCATCATCATTAGCAGTTTTCAGTCCACTGCTGAACATACATATTCCGAAAATAATTCCATTGCATCCGATGTCGAGGACCCTAATAGCTGAGTTTGCTTATTTCTTTCTTGACTTCTGTATGAACAAAACTTTTGATCGACAGGAATATTTGATATGCTGCGCTAATTAGTTCTTCCAGGTTGTCATTAGGGTCCATTGCCTTGGTTTGAAATTTGCTTGCAAGATGATCAGCAAAGACGTCCACTGTTTTTTTATTTGAATGAGTCCATTCGCCGTTTGGTTTATTGATGGAACGGATAGTTTTTTTTTGGTCTGCTAAGCTTCTTAGTCGGCTTCCATAACGGCTGGTTATTTGCTGTAAGGTTTTTAATGTAATATTCGAAGGTTTCGTTGTTTGCGGCTTTAATGGTACTACAAGTTGCCTATGTAGTCTATGTGATCTAGTTTGTTTTTAGATCTTTATCAGGTTCTTCTTGCATGATGTTTTTCAGAAATAACTTGGCGAATGTGCAGGGAAAGATGTGTGGTATGTTGTATTGGTTTGAGATAAGTTCGTCATGTAGATTGCCATGCCGCTTTTTACACAAATGTGGTTGTTTAAAAAAATGTTTAAACAATACCTGCCCAAAAACTTCGCCAGGCACCATTCTTATTTGCTTAACCCGCAATTACACGCGCTAGGTGTAATGGTGTAATGGTTGGTTGGCGCTACAACAAATATGGTGAGGGAATCCCTCACCATATTTGTTTATAACCAATGAAATTGTGTAAACTAATACGATAACCTTAAGCACCCAGGAATGCCTTTAGCATGGTTCATGAGAGGGTATGAAAAAGTTATAGAATATTTCAGGCGGTCAGTGTGCTGTGTGATAGTTGAAAGAAGAGACATGCCTCTTCAAGTGAGGGAATTCCTCACTGCGCGTGCAATCACAGTGAAATCACGTTTCTATTATCTCAAAGAAACTTTTACGTTTTTATTTAATATTTAGGTAGGTTCAATTAAAATATTATTGTTTGGATTAGGTTAGGAACAGTGGCACACCGAGGGGAGGTTTGGGGGTTAAAATCCCACCCAGAGCATATAGAAATATATATAAAAGAAAGTAGGAAAATGTAACTTGTCTTTCACAAATAATACAAAAAACTTTCGGCGCCCAAGCAAACCCCCTCCCCCCCCCAGAGGAAAATTCTAAGTGCGCCACTGGTTAAGAACCCATTTTTAAATTTACCTACTCTAATTGGGAAATAAGCCACAATTTAACTTGAAAAATTGATTTTATTGACGTTTCGAATTCCACCTCGGACGTCGTTATCAAAATACAAAATATTAATAGTTAATTACATAAATGCCACAAAGAAATAGCTTCAGAACAGTTGTTAATTTTAATTTGTATTTTTAGTAAAATTAATTCGCGTAAAGAACGTTAATTTCTTCAGTGGCTTGCTGAAATTGAAAATTAAGAAAACTTGCTTTTGATCTATATTATTTTTACTTTTGTTTTGTTAAATTAATAAAAAAAATGGTTTACGAGACTTTCTATAATATGTGAGTAGAACCCATTTTATATTTATACATGTTGACATTCATTCTTCCTCGAAATAAATCGAATTTATGTAGGTGAGGGCGACGCTCATACGCGTGCAACCACGTCACAATAGAAGACGCGTGTAACGGCGGGTTAAAGGGGACATTTTTTAACAGGAATTTGCAAAGAAGCCGAATCAGAAATTGTTTCATATGGGAGCGGTCTCACAACATAGACTATAAGGTTATGTTTCCTCTACCTTCCAAAATATAAAATAAATTTTTTATATATATGAAACTTTTTTATCATTACCTTAACTTAAATTACATCTAGTTCATGTTAACGCTCCTCTAAAAAGTAGAACGCCGTGAGCAATCGATAGAACACTACACAACGTAACAAAAACACATTAAAATTTAAAACCCTAAATAAGCCAACTTTACAGTCGCTAATTTAAATCTAGAGAGTTTCCAAACTACAAAAAATAATATTAGAGTTGATGTACTTAATTAAAAAGTATAGAAGAAATAATAAACAAAAAAAAGTACAATAATCGGTAACGGGTCATATTCGGCTGGTGAATTTAATTAAAACTTGGTCTTGAAAGAATATGTTGGTCTAGTTAGTTTCGTTAAAAATTTCAGTTTTATCAGCTTTACTAGAATCAAGAGGAAACTTTGAATATTATGCTATACTGTTATATTAAAAGTTTCCATACATAAGGCTCCTTGTATTGAAAATTTAAACAAATATTATCCAACTAGCTCTAGTCAGGTCTGGGTTTTGTGTACTGGAATGCTCCACGATTTAGAAGTTGTGTGTATTGTCGGTTTTCTTTTACTGTGGACTTAATCCATTAGCCAGATTTAGAAGTTATTAACAAAAAATCAAATCGATTTTATAACAATTAGGTACTAAAAGATAAGGAAACGCAATACAGATAACTAAAATGCTACCTAGAGTAGATGCCCGCTCAAATCATACTTATCTGATCAACAAATTGTAGCAGTTACAAACTGCTCCCTTAAGAATTCTCTTCGAAACGCCAGTGCCTCTCAGTTTTATAGTCCAAATCGAAAATAAGGCGGAGGGATGTCGCTTGATCGACGACTGGCTGAATGACAGTGGGCCTTCTTTCTAACAGCTTTCCATCTGCTTGGGATGTTGTAGTGTCAATGTAGCAGTTACAAAATGCTCCCTTAAGAATTATCTTCGGTACGCCAATAACTCTCTAGCTTTCGTGGCCACGTTGGGCGCCAATTTGTATGCGCAACAGGCATACAGGGTGGGGCATTAGTGTGACAAAGTCCAATTACTCGTTTGTCGTAAGAGATACGAAAAAAATTTATTTAGGTGAAAGTTGGGGCAGACATAGCACCATAGTTTAAAAATATTTTTAAATATACAGGGGCGTCCGTATTGACAGGGTGACACAAACTTATGTTTTTTTAAATGGAACACCCTGTATATTTTTACATTTTTGGATGCTCCTCAATGTTTCCTTTTTAAAGTATATGGTTTTGTAATATTATACGGGGTAGTTTAAAAGTTAATTACGTTTTTTTGTTAATTTCGTAGCAACATCTACACCCTCTAGAATTGTAGTGATTTGACATCAAATTTTCTATTTATATTCTTACCGATTCTATAACGATTTTTAATATAGTCTACTACTGTTAATCATTAACAGTGTAGCGAAATGTTTAATTTTAGTATACAGGGTGGGTCGAAACTCGGAATGAGTATTTTCTGAGTTTTCTTAAATGGAACACCCTGTATTTTAGTATTCTAATAAAATGATATTTTATGGTACTTTTTTATTTCTGAAGCATTCCCTATACCTAAGTTCTTTAATTTGTAAGTTATTCGTGATTCTTTAAGTTAAACATTAATTGCAACTAAAATTACGTGAAATTTTAATAGATGGCCGTGAAAATATCCAATCAAAAATAATTTTTCGAGAAAAAATCCACAATAATCTAGCCTGATCCTTAATTTATTAATATTGGATGATATATCCAAATACATTCGTAGTTAAGTTTGTTGGGGCTTAAAATATTAATCAGACATACAAAATTCTCCCTAGTTGGCTATGACACAAAATTTGCTTAAACATTTGGCATTATATTATTTATATAGTTCCAGTTGATTTGTTACCATTACAAATATTAATTTTTCTAATAAGGAACTGATTAAAATGACTTTGTGCTAGGAGAGTATAACAAAAATGAGCTACTTAAAATAAAAATTTTAAGCCAAAATTACAACCAAAAAGAGAAACTTTTGGAAGTATACTAAAACGGTTTCAACAGACTAGATACTTAGATTGTAAGAACGGTTGTACTAATATGCACATCCTGAGTGACACTAAGGATTACATTTAATTCCTGCTTTCTTCACTTACAATAGTTTTTTTTCGATCAGATTTATCACAATCTAAGTATCCAGTCCGTTGAAACCATTCTAGTATATTTTTTTAAACGTTTCTTTTCTTAGTTGTCGTCTATCAGGGAATTTTTGATGAAAAATTCTTATTGCTATTTAGTAGCACATTTTTGTTATACTCTACTAGCACAAAAATCTTATTAATCAGTTCCTAGTTAGAAAAATTCATATTAGTAATGGTTAAAAAGCAACTGGGACTGGAACTATAAAAATAGTATAATGCCAAATTTAAAAAAAAAATTAGTTTCATAGCCGACTAGGTAGAATATTGTATGTTTTTATTAATATTTTGCGCACCAACAATCTTAACTACGAATTTATTTGGATATCTCATCCAATATTAATAAATTAAGGATCAGGCTAGTTTATCATGATTTTTTTTTTCGAAAAATTATTTTTAATTGAATATTTTCACGGCCACCTAATAAAATTTCACGTAATTTTTCTTGCAATTGATGTTTGGCCTAAAGAATCACGAATAACTTACAAATCAAAGCACTTAGGTATAGGGAATGCTTAAGAAATAAAAAAGTAGCATAAAATATTATTTAATTACAATACTAAAATACAGGGTGTTCCATTTAAGAAAACTCAGAAAATCCTCTTTCCGAGTTTCGACCAACCCTGTATACTAAAATTTAACATTTCGCTATACTGTTAATGTTTAGCAATAGCAGACTATATTAAAAATCGTTTAAATATAAATAGAAAATTTGATGTTAACTCACTACAATTCTACAGGGTGTAGATGTTGCTACGAAATTAACAAAATAAACGTAATTAACTTTTAAACTACCTCGTATAATATTACAAAACCATATATTTTAAGAAATGAAACATTGAGGAGAATCCAAAAATGTAAAAATATACAGGGTGTTCCATTTAAAAAAACATAAGTTTGTGTCACCCTGTCAATACGGACCCACCTGTATATTTGAAAATATTTTTAAATTATGATCCTATCAGTGTCCCAACTTTTCTCTAAATAACTTTTTTTCGTATCTCTTACGACAAACGAGTAATTGGCCTTTGTCAGACTAAGGCCCCACCCTGTATGGGGTATTGTGATTTAGAGGGAGTAAGAATTTAAAATTGATGGAGAATGGGGAGAGAAATTATTGAATATGTTAATAAAGCATGGTTTAGCTCAGAGGAACAATTCAAACGGCCAGAGAGATACAAAAATTTTAATGAGAATTCGGGCTTGCTTTTCTACACTAAGGATTGACTTTGAAATAAAACGACAAATATATGGGATGACAAAATTATATATTAAACAAGACAGAAAATGAGACCTTTTAACACAACCCTTTAAACAACTGGGAATATAATGGTACAAAAGGTAAGCAGATCTTTGCCTGAGAAACTGAATGTGGGCGCCACCCAAGACTAGCTTGAGAATTTGAAAATGATTAAAAACAAGAAGCAACTTAAAATTGAGAAGATAACTTGAAATTACTAAAAATAACTATTTACCTTGTCCTGCTATATACTATACTGGTAAGTAGAAACTGAAATAAATGCCAAAATACTAGTGACAAATATATCATTATTTATTAAACAATAATTGTTAGTAAAAATGTAATAATTTTTATACATACAGATATAAAGACACTTTAAGATAAACAGTAGTGGTAGAAGTTGAAGAAATCTAGAGCCAAACGGTCACACAAAATAAATTACCACCACTACTGCGCCAGGTAAAAGGTATTACTTAAAAAAAACAAATCAGCGCTCGGGAGAAAAGCAAGAGTCCTATCATAAGGTCGGTATTTTATCTAAAATAATCCTCTTCTAGGTAAGGTATGAACTATAAACACAGAACACTATGGTTACAAAAAAATTAATACCTTACCTAGCAGTTATCGAAACAATGAGTCATCGATTAGAAACTGGACACATAGAGTGTTTTGGTGAACGAACGAATTCTTTGCTGGGAAAAAATCACATAAAATCTAACATATTATACATCAACAATGAACTACCCACCGTAAAACGTTAATATTAAATGTTCGAAGTGAAGTTCTACAATAAATAAAAAAAAATTTGTGTGTACTTTGTATGTGGCTGCACAGACGTATACTGAAAATACCATGGACGGCTATGCTGACAAATGTGGCAGTCCTTGAGAGAGCAAATGCTACCCGCGAGCTGCTTGATAATATCAAATATAGAAAGATGGCCTATTTTGGACACGTAGTAAGGGGAGACCGGTATAATATTCTTCAACTTATTATGATGGGTAAAATCGAAGGACGCAGAGGAATTATTGGTAGAAAGCAGGCCTCTTGGTTGAAGAATATCCGGGAGTGGACAGGAATAAAGAAAGCAGAACACCTATTAGAATACCTCGAGACAGAGACAGTTTCGCCATGTTAATCGCCAACGTCAAGGGGACTTGATAGGGCACGTTAAGAAGAAGAAGTGTACTTTGTACGCACGTAAGAAGTTATACTTCTATTATATGATTTCAACGAAATAAATATACTTTCAATAGAAACAGACTGTTTGACTTATACACACTTCTATATAAATCAAAACGGGAACTGGTGTATATTTTCAAACACTGATAATATGTAAATAAATTTATTAAAATCAGCTAAGTACTTTTAACATTTTTAATGCCATCATCAGAGCTATCGTCTTATAATTGTAACTACCTCAAATGAAGAGGAAACTTTGAACAAACACATTCTAATATTAAAAAATTAACCCAGGGATCTAACCACTGGTCAGGGTAAAAACCCTTAAATGTATAAAATAATCAGTAACAGCTGTTGATTGTAAAAATGGTAGCCATTTTTTAAAACACATTAAATGTGATTATTTTATACATTTAAGGGTTTTTACTCTGACCAGTGGTTAGATCCCTGGATTAATTTTTTAATATTAGAATGTGTTTGTTTCCAAGTTTTTTCTTCATTTGAGGTAGTTACAATTATAAGACGATAGCTCTGATGATGGCATTAAAAATGCTGAAAATACTTAACTGATTTTAATAAATTTATTTACACACTATCAGTCTTTGAAAACATACACCAGTTCCCGTTTTGATAAATATACTTTCAACAGGTTATTTGTATTTTATTTAAAGATTAAACTAATTTTTACTTACTACTTTCCAAAAATGTTTATTAAAACAATACCAAAAATAAAAAAATTAGAAAACACACGGATTCGAACCGGTGACCTCTCGATCTCCAGTCGAACACTCTACCACTGAGCTATACTCCCTTTGTTTTTACGGATTACAAGATTTCCAGACATACTGACAAATAGATCAAGTGAAGTATAAAAATACTTTTAATATTACTTGCTATCTTATTCCCGAGGAAGACAAATCCAAAGACACAAAAATTATAATAAATATATTTATAAAACACACTAACATATTCTTTCCACACCCATTTTGGACTGATACATACATAACTTAAAAGATTTAGCAACAAACTCCATACTGTCTGTGTGCGCATACGCGGAGAATAATAAAAAGTCACTTCCAATCGCGACTAAAGAAGTATAACTTCAATATATACCAGTTTTATTATAAACAATGCTTTATCGGCTTACTACTGGCCGAAAACTTATGTGTCTTAGCTCAGATTCTTTCACGTCCCACAGTAACAACAGATAACATTGTTTGGAGACCAACACCATTACCTCGGGTCATCTGGGTCCAAACATAACTTTTGATAAAATTGAAAGAGCTATAAACCTATCAAAGAATAGGAAAGCAACCGGGCCAGACGAAATTTCCTGCGAAATAATCAAACTACTCGACAATAAAGGAAAATATTCACTTCTAAACCTGTTCACTAAAACATACAAAACAGGTCATGTGACGTAGCTGCATGTTTTTTGTATTAAATTAAGGCCAATTTTGTTGATGCCATGATATAAGGTTATCTGTGGAAAAATGTCCGCGGGTTAGGGTTGCCAGCTGTTAAAACGAAAGGGAGCTAGCGCGCAATGCCACTGGTTTAACAAGATCACATTGAAAGTTGATTTAACAACTCGCCAGCAAACTTTTTCAACCTTTCTTTAAATTTTGCACTCCTGGTTTTATGTATGTTAATAGCAAACGTTAAATGCCTAAAGAAAATAGCTTTAGATCAATACTGATGTGTACTATGATCAGACATTTTATTAATCTATTTTGTTTTTTGTTTCAGGCGTAGTGTCATTACATCTAGTGGACCTGCGAATACCGAGTCACGCGATTCGAAATCAAAGTGCGAAACTCGAATGCCATTTTGAACTGGACGGTGAAACGCTTTATTCTGTCAAGTGGTACAAAGACGGCAATGAGTTCTACCGTTATGTCCCGCGAGATATGCCACCAACACAGACTTTCCCGCTTCCTGGAGTCTCAGTCGACGTAAGTAGATATCTTGGTTTTTATTATTGTTGTATTTTTACTGCAGCCGCGTGGTCTCTGGTGTCCGGCAAATTTACGATACAGCGGGAACTAGCTGAAGTTGTTTTATTTTGCCACAAGGAGAATTTACTCTACTCAATTTCAAGTTAGATAACTCTGTTAGATGGTTAAAATATATATAGGTAATAATAAATCGCCTGTCGTAATAAAACTTTGACGAATACTTTTAATATTATTAGGTCGCATCAAGGGCGGATCCAGGGCCGATTTTCGGGAGGGGCCATGAACTTTTTTTGGGAGGAAGACCGGGGGTTTGGCGGTAATTTTTAAAAATTTGGGTTACAATTGTGAGTTTTAAGGCACTTGTCATATAATATTGAGTGCAATAAAGACATTCAAAACTTATCGTTTTTAAAGTATTATTAATTAAAGTCAGTACCGATTCCTACACATTTTTTTGGATCCAAGTGCAGTTCTTTCAACAAGTTTAATACTATTTTTCCCAATGCTTCTCCTGTCAGGCCTTCTTCTTCCGCTCATTCTTGATTTTCACTAAGTATTTTTATCTTCTCATAATCGTCAATGAACTTGACAAAGTCTTCACGAATGTAGTTATTGTGTACAGTAGGAAAAATGAAAGATTACCCATAAACGAACATATCAAACAAGCTGTATTTTCCTGTCACCGTGTCACAAAAAAAAATTGGCCAACGCAAGTACATGTATAATACTTATATAAGCTGTTCTTATAGTACTGGTACTAGTTCATTATTTTCTGGAACATAGGAAAGATGTTTAATATGATGGTTCATGGGTAATCTTTCATTTTTCGTACATAATATGTATCTCAAATTTAGAAAAAGCTGTTCCACGTGGGATACGTCGGTCGTTTCGTCAAATATGATAGGGTAAAAATGTGCACTTTGAACCTGATTCATATTGGCTCTACCAAAGCTATTTTTCAAAAAAAAAACCTGATTCATTATTTGTTCAATCACTTGTTTACCACAACATGTTGGTGCCACTGATGCTGTGGATAGGTGTCGTTGAATAGTCCTCCTGATGAGATTTTAAATCTTAACAATTCCCCTTATTGTTAGGTCCAGCATCTTCTTCCAGAAGCAGGAGGACATCACCACGATGGCCTCTTAGAGGAATAATTTGCCGACCTAAGAACACTATAGAATCTACTATTGATCGTAGTCTTTCTCTATTTGCTTGTATCTGTCTAGACCTCTGAGAGTCTATCTGTTTTTTTTAATGACATGGACTTTATGTCAATCAGCCAGTCACAACATGACTACTATATCAAGAAGACTAAATATTTAAAGACCTATCTGGTTAATATCTGGTCTATCTGGTTAATATCTGACTACTTTTGCGGGTTGCGATAACCTCATTGTTTTGTATGGCTCCGTCTTTGTCCATGAGTTTGGCGAAAGATGTTAAAGGTTTCGTGACAAGGCTTTGGGGTATCATCCCTTTATTGTAACCATATTTTTATTAGAAAAATAAAACGCAATACATACTTGCAAAACAATCCCTTTTTAATGTGCGACATTACCAACCAACTCCTTTGTTCTAAGTGCTGGTGTAAGTAACGCTTAATTTCTTTTTTATTCTTTGTGTGTACAGAATATTGAAATTAATACGATTGATGGCTGCCAAAGTCGTTCTAACAAATGGCACTTTGTAAAATTATCAACATTTTTATTTACAAAAATTCCTATGTCATTCTTGAAGCTTCCGTTACTGCTTTTGTTCAACTATAGTTCAGAAGACATAATATGTATCCCCTGTTTTGTGCATATATAAGTATGTGTTTAAAACTAAATATATTTGAACTGCAAATATTTAAACTTCTATTTTTTAAATTCTCGGAGGGGGCCATGGCCCCCATGGCCCCCTCCCTGGATCTGCCCTTGGGTCGCATATGGATTGGACCAAAACTGAATTAGAATTTATTATTATTTTTTATTTAAATTAAAGTGTCTCAGAAACTATTGGCCATTGACACAGGTACAAAATAATTACTGTCACTGGACCGTTTTCTTCAATGTTTTGTCACTATCATTAATTACTTTGCCTATTGCAAAAATGAGAGAATGCTAATTAAATGGGATGTTTATTAAAAAAAAAAAAGAATGTGTGTGTACTTTGTACGCACGTAAGAAGTTATACTTCTATTATATAATTTTAACGAAGTAATTGTATTCTATTTAAATATTAAACTAACTTTCTTATCTACCACTTTCAAAAAATTTTTATTAAAACAACTAAAAAAAAAATGAATCGTAGAAGATTGGAACCCGGGACGTTTCGAACTCTGACCGAACGCTCAACAACTAGACCACCGAGGTCATGTGATTGACACGTACGTTTCGGATATAATTATGAGTGCAGCTGATCTCACTACTACCAACTTTGTTAAATTTCGAAACAGTAATTTCACTTTTATTTAATAATGGTACGGTAAACAATCCTCATTTTTTAATATGTTATTCCTTACAAAAATACCTTTAATTTAAGCACAAATAATTAAAAATCGTAAATTTGGGTCAAAAGTTATTAACTTTTTAAGAATTCCCATAAGAGCCCATGTTAAAACTTAACTTTTACCCTTAATAGTATTTAATTAAACGGCACGGTAAAACATTTTTTTAAAAATCAAGTCTTAGTTTTTTGAAGTAAACTATAACATACTAAAATTTCATGCAAATCCTTAATTCTTTGCCGAAGGTGTAGAACGTCATTAAACTTGTGATATTTTGAAAATTGATCAAATTATTTTAATTTTGAATTGAAATGATTTAAGTGCACTTTACATCAACAATAAATTGAACAAGAAATTGACAAAGTTATTCAAGGCCAAATTTGACGAGTACAAAATGTATGGTTTGTAAAAGAAAATGAAGGAATTTGATGAAATAGAACAATTGGATATGTTTTATTTTGTCAAATTTCTTTATTTTCTTTTTATTCACGGCAAAATTGGATGTAGAATTGTGTTTTGTATAAGCCAAATTTGACCTTGAATAACTTGTTGTCAATTTCTTGTTCAATTATTGTTGATGTAAAGTGGACTTTAGAATTGAAAAAAAAATACAACAAAACATATAGTAAGAAAACAATATATTAGGTGAATATTGATGGTAATCAAATTATATAAATAAAAGTATTACATTATTACATACTATGTATTTTGGCAGATCAAACAGGTAGGTTTATACCCATGATACATTAACAATTATTACGTACCTGTGGCTTTTAAAAACTATTTAAAAGTCACTACAATATTATAAAGTGTTTTGTTTCTGTCCTCACAACAATAAAACTAATATATTATACATTTGTTTACCTTTACCTTTTCCTCCAAACCACAGCTGTCCTACAGCTGCCATATTGGATAATTTTTGACATGTCATTTGAACATCCAATCAGAACAAAGTTATAATGCGCGTATGCGCCTGGGTGATGCGTATGCGCCTGGTTTTAACATATAAAAATTCACCCTCATCGCGCGTAAAGAAGTATAACTTCAATAAATAAAAAAATGTGATAAAATGCATCCCAAAATATTTTGAAACATTTCTATATCTTAGATTTAAAAAAATATTTTTTAAATTGATCCCAAATAGTTTTTGAAAGATTTACAAGCTTGTCAAAGTTTTATATGCGATTACCTTATAAGATGGAATTCGAAGATTCACGTTCCTCTCGAATAACTCGATCCCATTAGAGATTCAGCAGAAATTTTATTGTCGCCCAGAACAAATCAAACTGCTACCAAACTCTCCCTCAGTATAAACATGAATCTTGCCCCGCATTCAAAGGCAGCGACATAAAATTGGGTATATGGACTTGGAGTTGACCCGATCCGACACAATACCACAAAAACAGTAGGTGTATGGGGTAAGGAAAGCTGTCGGTTGATATTTTCAAAAGAGAAAGGGTTGCCGGCGAAATGAGAAAGGTACTGAATGTTAGCAGGGGACTGTCCTAGCCGTCCGAGTTGGACGACTACCAAAATTAATTAAACAACCACAACTTTTACACAAATGAAAATATATAATGTCTTTTTTTATACAGGGTGAGTCATGAGGAATTGTACATACTCCTACCTCGTATAGAGGCTCCTATGGGGAATAACAAATGACCATTAAAAAGTTTCTGCTCCCATTGTTTAACCTTTAACTACCCGCGCATCAAGTTATAACATAACTACACGCGTGGTGTACTTTGTACGCCACAAGAAAATACACTTAAAAACAGCGGATTTGTTTCATTTTTTTTTAAATACACTTAGTTGTTTGTTATAAACCTTATTCGGCATCAGTGAATACTTGGAGTTCGTTTTCAGTAAGCCAATTGGGATTTATAACTGGAATCATGGAATAACTGGATTCCATGATAAATAAAATTACTAATAAAAATTTTTTTTAAATGTGATTTTTTACAGGAGAAAAAGTATTGTTTACAATGAAAAATATATTTTTTGCCACAATGACCAAAAAACAATTAAAATATGTACTTCTATTACGACTTACAGTAATATAATCCTGGGGTATATTGTCCACCACCGGAAACAACAAATAATCCATCAATTAATAAAATGTAAATTACGATCTTTCCAGAACGCCGATTATAACGAAACTAAAACCAAATTGTAAAGCACATTCCAGTGATAGGTTAGAAAAATAAGCAAGGTCAAAAACTATTTTTTTTAAATATATTTCCAGTAGAATTCTTATATCTGGCGTACAAAGGACGCCAGTGCGTGTAGTTAAAGGTTAATAATATACAGGGCGAGTTTCGCATTTTGACAGAAATTTGTATTCGTCATAATTTTTGAACGGTCAGATCGATGTGTCTCTTATTTTGGCCAATCATTACACTATTACCACCTAATCAACTAATTTATTCAAACTAAAAAAAAATCAGGTCCGGCTTAAAAAAATTAGTTCGTTTGGGTCTTAGAAAAACTTTCACCCTGTATACGCTTTTTTGAAAACTCTAATATGAATTTTACAAATTAGACAAATAGGCAATTAAAATGGCATATTTATTTTTTTCTGCACACGATTAGTTAATGTTTTATAAAAAAAATCAAATTTCACTATGAATTAAAAGTTTGGTAAATTGAACCATAGATTTAAAAAAAATAAATTTTTTTACAAAAATTAAATTTTTTTGTACAAATAAGTAATTTATGTTACCATCCAATCAACTGATTTATTCAAACTAGAGAAAAATCAGGTCCGGATTTGAAAAATTAGTTCGTTTTGGTCTTAGAAAAAATTTCACCCTGTATACGCTTTTTGAAAACTCTAATATGAATTTTACAAATAAGACAAGTAGGCAATTAAAATGGCATATTTATTTTTTTCCCCACACGATTACTTAATTTTTTATTAAAAAATCAAATTTGTCAAAATCGAAATTTTAACCTTAAAATGAAAAAAAAATGAACTCACGGTTTAACTCGCTACAACTGTTCCATTTTAATATTTTTTTTCTGAAATTTACCATTGTGAAGACTATGAAAATTGTTGTAGACTTTCAGTCTTCTTCTTGTAAAAGTTGCAAACTTCTAAATCGCAAAAATTAGGTGGAAAAATTTAAAATTTATCAATTTGATCACGTCTATGTTAAACTATAGAGTTCAAAAGAAGTGTTATGGGAAGTTTTAAATCTAGACGTGTTATAGAAAAATAAAAATAGTAAAACTTTTAATTTTAAGAAAAACGTTGTTTTTGTAAATTAATTTTTGTAAAAAAAGTTAATTTTTTTAAATCTATGCAAAAACTTTGCCAAACTTTTTATGCATAGTCAAATTTGATTTTTTAATAAAAAAAAATAAGTAATCGTGTGGGGAAAAAATAAATATGCCATTTTAATTGCGTGTTTGTCTTATTTGTAAAATTCATATTAGAGTTTTCAAAAAACGTATACAAGGTGAAATTTTTTCTAAGACCCAAACAAACTAATTTTTTAAATCCGGGCCTGATTTTTTTCTAGTTTTAATAAATCAGTTGATTGGGTGATAACATAAATTAAATATTTGTTAAAAAAAATCATTTTTGTAATAAAAGTTATTTTTTTTTTAAATCTATGGTTCACTTTACCAAACTTATAATTATTATTCATAGTCAAATTTGATTTTTTTTTATAAAAAATTAAGTAATCGTGTGGGGAAAAAATAAATATGCCATTTTAATTGCCTATTTGTCTAATTTGTAAAAATCGTATTAGAGTTTTCAAAAAGCGTATACATGGTGAAATTTTTTTTAAGGCCAAAACGAACTTATTTTTTAAATCCGGGCCTGATTTTTTTCGTGTTTGAATAAATCAGTTGATTGGTGGTAACATAAATTAGATATTTGTTCAAAAAAAATTAATTTTGGTAATAAAAGTTAATTTTGTTAAATCTATGGTTCACTTTACCAAACTTTTAATTCATAATCAAATTTGATTTTTTTATAAAAAATTAAGCAATTGTGTGCGAAAAAAATAAATATGTTATTTTAATTGCCTATTTGTCTAATTTGTAAAATTCATATTAGAGTTTTCAAAAAGCTTATACAGGGTGAAATTTTTTCTAAGACCCAAACGAACTAATTTTTTTAAAGCCGGACCTGATTTTTTTCTAGTTTGAATAAATCAGTTGATAAGGTGGCAATAGTGTAACGATTGACCAAAATAAGAGACACATCGATCGCACCGTTCAAAAATTATGACGAATACAAATTTCTGTCAAAATGCGAAACTCGCCCAGTATATTATTAAACAATGGGAGCAGACACTTTTTAATGGTCATTTGTTATTCCCCATAGGGGCCTCTATACGAGGTAGGAGTATGTACAGTTCCTCATGACTCACCCTGTATAAGTTTGACAAAAATTTGAAAATAGTATTTTTAACTCAAAATAAATTATGGCAAAACTTCGAATGAGGTGGATTAACCCAAAATTGTTTACTTTTCTAGACGAATGAAAACGGAATATGACTGCATATAGTGGAGTCCTTTTTGTTCTCTACATTCGTCGTATGCGGTTTTATAAATTGTAAAATTCGCAGATTAAGGATGTACCAGACAGAAATTTCAACAAGAAAAGTTTCAGATTTAAATAACTATTTACCATTTTAATTTTATTATAATGACGAATTCTGCATCTGAGATAGTACACAAAGCCACTACGCATTCGCTAGGAAAAATATTCTAATTCGGATTTTTTGCACAATATTACTTAAAAAGGACCCCTTAAAAAGGTTTTTTTTTGTTTTTTCCTAAAATTATTCTTTTTTGCATAGAACAAACTTTTTTAGAATTTTTTGGATCATTTCAAACAGAAAAGGTCTTTAGTGACTTCTCCAAAGTTGATAGTTTGTGACATATAAGCGATTAAAAATTTAAAAATTGCGAAATCGGCCATTTTTAACCCTGAGAAACTATGTGAAACACTGAAAATTTCGATGTTGCCAAGGTAAGAAGATAATCTTTAAACATCGATTGATGAAATCCCGAAGAGTTTTTTGCAATACAATATCAAAAACTCCTTTGTTTTTTATTTGCCAATTAAGCGGGCGCTTGATTGGCAACCGTTGCATGTATATGTAACATGCGTAAATATAATATGTGCAGAAAAATATTTCGATTTAATTTTTTTTTCACCATCTTGCTTGAAAATATCCCTTCTTAACAAATTTGTACGTTACCAGGAACAAAAAGTCAAAAATTCTTTAAACGTTTGTTTTTTGTTTTTTCCTAAAACTAATTTTTTTGCACCAGAACAATAGTGTAGGAAACAAAGGTTGAACCTTGCAAAATGGACACAAATCCGGTTTTATTTTTTTTCTGGTATATCAAGGGGTGCTTATTATAAGACTAACTTTTTCTGAAAAAATTTCGCCCCGGAACCCCCCTTTTCACCCCTTTAAAGGGGGTAATTTGTGGTTTTTGCGGAACGTAGCCCTTCCTGTATCTTTTACAAAAAATTTCTTTTATAGAAATATGAAGATTACTATATTTTCTACGATTTATTTCCCGACAGCATCTGTCTATCATCCACCGTTTAGCAGGGGTGGCGCCCCAAAGTTGACGATGTTTAAAAAAGATGTTTTTAAAAAATATATATTTTTCCCTAACTGTAACGGAAATTAAGAAAAATCCTGCGGCAATTATTCACAAATAATTGATTGATTTTTTGGTATAGGTTTTACTTAAGGGTAATTGCCCTTTTTTAATTACACGGTGTTACATTTTAAAAAATCCCTTTTTATACCATCTGAACCGTTTATGCTAGAGTAAAAACACTTTCAGCGATTAACCATGTACTGGTGCTATTTACAAATTTGTATAATGCACCCCCATTTTTTCCCCGGAACCACCCCAAAAAAAAGAAGAATTAATAAATAAAGTGATTTTCTTGGAATCCTTCACACACAATGCCCTTTATTAATGTGCTTCATATATCATCTTGTGCACGTTATTATTACCCATGCATGGATACTAAAAGCGATTTCCTAGTGCAACCCCTGTAGCCAAAAAAAAAAGAAATAAAATGGGGAGTTGAAATTTTTTTTTGTTTTTTGCTTTTTGATCCATATGGGCATATGCTTCATCAATAGTGCTTTTCAAAAATATATATGGTTATTGCAACATCCCTGCAGAAACCACCCCTATCCTTGAAAATATACTGCAGAAACTACCCCTATCCCTTGGCGAGCATGTTTTTACGATTTTCTCATTACCTATGCGTTATTTTTAAACAAAACTTATACAAGGTTAAACACCACTATTTACTCTAAAAGTTGGGTCCTATTCATTTTTTTCGTATAAGCAACCGTTACGGCACAGTGGCGCCGTAAACCTCATATATGCTTTGGCGGGCTCCAGTTTTTGTTTTTTTTTTTCGTCATCTGTTCGTTTTATTGATAAAGTACTTATGTAAAATAAAACAACACAGTGTAACCTACAAATTATGACCTATGCACATTTTACAATCTTTGCGCCCCAAAGCCACAGTGGTGGCTCAAAATCAATTTTGCATATTTTCGCCACCTACACGCATCTTATTGCATGAATGCTACCTTAATAGCAGAATATTTACCCTTATGTGGTCGCTAAGCAGTGGCGGATCCAGGAAGGGGTGATGGGGTGATCACCTCCCCCCCTCTCAAACCAAGTGATATTATATTCAAAGATTATAAAAATATTCATTTATTTTTATAGAAATTTAGTGGAAACACTTATATGAATTATTATTTTTATAAGAATGGGGTACTTTTTATGCTTAAGCGACAGTGGCGGATCCAGCATCGTTAAGAGGGAGGTGCCAATTGGCTAAACTTCTAAAAAATAAATAAATAATTTTATAATCTTTAAATATAATATCACTTGGTTTGAGAGGGGGGTAGGTGATCACCCCCATCACCCCTACCTGGATCCGCCACTGCTTAGCGACCACTTAAGGGTAAATATTGTGCTATTAAGGTAGCATTAATGCAATAAAATGTGTGTAGGTGGCGAAAATATGCAAAAATTAATTTTGGGCCACCACTGTGGCTTTGGGGCGCAAAAATTGTAAAATGTGCATAGGTCATAATTTGTAGGTTACACTGTGTTGTTTTATTTTACATAAGTACTTTATCAATAAAACGAACAGATGCCGAAAAAAAAAACAAAAACTGGAGCCCGCCAAAGCATATATGAGGTTTACTGCGCCACTGTGCCGTAACGGTTGCTTATACGAAAAAACTGAAAAGAACCTAATTTTTAGAATAAATAGTGGTCTTTAACCTTGTATAAGTTTTGTTTAAAAATAATGCATAGGTAATGAGAAAATCGTAAAAACATGCTCGCCAAGGGATAGGGGTAGTTTCTGCACTATATTTTCAAGGATAGGGGCGGTTTCTGCAGGGATGTGGCAATAACCATATATATTTTTGAAAAGGTTTATTAATGAAGCATATGCCCATATGGATCAAAAAGCAAAAAACAAAAAAAAATTCAACCCCCCATTTTATTTATTTTTTTTTGGCTACAGGGGTTGCACTAGGAAATCGCTTTTGGTGTCCATGCATGGGTAATAATAACGTGCACAAAATGGTATATAAAGCATATTAATAAAGGGCATTGTGTCTGAAGGATTCCGAGAAAATCACTTTATTTATTAATTCTTCTTTTTTTTCAGGTGGTTCCAGGGAAAAAATGGGGGTGCATTATAAAAATTTGTAAATATCACCAGTACATGGGTAATCGCTGAAAGTCTTTTTACTCTAGCATAGACGGTTCAGATGGTATAAAAAGGGGATTTTTAAAATGTAACACCCTGTAATTAAAAATAGGGCAATTACCCTTAAGTGAAACTTATACCAAAAAATCAGTCACTTATTTTTGAATAATTGCCGCAGGATTTCTTCTTAATTTCCGTTACAGTTAGGGAGAAATATATTTTTTTTAAAACATCTTTTTTAAAAACTTGTCAAATTTGGGGCGCCACCCCGGCTAAACAGTGGGTGATAGACATATGCTGTCTAGAAATAAATAGTAGGATTATAGTCCTCTTTATTTTGCTATTTAATAAATTTTTTGCAAAACGTACAGGAAGGGCTACGTTTTGCAAAAACCACAAATTACCCCATTTAAAGGGGTGAAAAGGGGGGTTCCGGGGCGAAATTTTTTCAGAGAAAGTTAGTCTTATAATAAGCACTCCTTGATATACCAGAAAAAAAATAAAACCGGACTTGTGTCCATTTTGCAAGGTTCAACCTCTGTTTCCTACACTAAAATTTTTTTAGGTTTTTTGGATCATTCCAAATAGAAAAGACCTTAAGTGACTTTTCTGTAAATGTGATAGTTTTAGAGATATAAGCGATTGAAATTTTAAAAATTGCAAAACCGGCCATTTTTAACCCTCAAAAACTATGTGAAACATCAAAAATTTCAATGATACCGATGTACGTAGATATTATAAGAATATCGATTGATGAAATCCCGAAGAGATTTTTACAATACAATATCGAAAACCCGTTTGTTTTTTAATTGCTAAGCAAGCGGGAGCGACACTATTTTCAACCGTTGCATCTGTGTTATGTAATCAGAAAATATTTTAAGCTTAAAAAAATTGTTTAAATTTTTTTTGTCACATTTTTGACCCTGGCAACATGCAAATTTGTTAATAGGGAACCTTTTTAAGCAAGATGGTGAAAAAAAATTGAAGCGGAATGTTTTTCCGCACATACATAATCCGTCCGCTATAACTTTTCCCATGCGGTACGATTCATTTTCAATCAAATTAAGTCAAAACAAAAAGTGAAACGTACGCCGATGTGTGTAGTATATAGTATACAGTATACAAAATGTATATACACATCGACGTTCGTTTCAATATACGTTTTGACTTAATTTGATTGAAAATGAATCGTACCGCATGGGAAAAGTTATATCGGACGGACTATATTTACGCATATTACATACAATGTTGTACATGCAACGGTTAAAAATAGTGTAGCGACCGCTTGACTAGTAATTAAAAAACAAAATGGTTTTCGATATTGTATTGCAAAAAACACTAGGGATTTCATCAATCGCTGTTCAAAGAATATCTTCTTACCTTGGCAACACCGAAATTTTCAGTTTTTCACATAGTTTCTGAGGGTTTAAAATGGCTGATTTCGCAATTTTTAAATTTTAAATCGCTAATATTAAAAGTCACTAAAGATTTTTCTGTTTGAAATGATCCAAAAAACCTAAAAAAAAACTTTGTTCGATGCAAAAAAAAATAATTTTAGGAAAAAAAACAAAAAAAAAAAACTTTTAAAAAAATTTTGACCCACTTTTGGACATGGACCTCGATTTTTGACCCTTCGCTTCGTTATCGATCATTCGCTATCTGTACACTGTACAGATACGAAGCGAATACGTTCGATAACGAAGGGAAGGGTCAAAAATCGGGGTCCTGGCAACATGAAAATTTGTTAAAAGGGGTCCTTTTTGAGTAAGATTGTGCAAAAAATCCGAATCGGAATATTTTTCCGAGCGGATGCGCTATGCGAAGAAGACTTTTCAATTTGTTTAAGAGATGTCTCTGGATCTCATCCCAATGGGGATTTCAATGATCTTTGAAATTCCCCTTAAATAGATGGTCGAGCTCTTTTTCGATTTAGAGGTGTGCACGCTAGCGCTGTTGAGGAAGCCTGCAATGGCAGAAACAGCTGTCCAGCGATTGTGCATCCCTCTGAATCGAAAATAAGCAAAACCATCTTTTACTTTTCTATCTTTACTCAGATTTGAGTACAAGGAAGTTTCTTTCTATCGTTTCGCTAGACGAATGAAAACGGAATGTGACTGCATATAGTGGAGTCCTTTTTTTTTTCTATGTGTTTATATTTATTTACAAGTTATATTTCTTTCCCGGCAATACAGTTTTTGAGATTTTTAGTATGTTTATATTTAAAGCTACATTTGTACAGTTGTGGAGAAAGAAGATGCAATTCAAATTAAAGAATTGCACGATTTATAGTCATCTTGATCCCAAATTAAATATTCTACACTTTTGAAAAATCCAGCTTGTACCGATAAAATAAATTATAAGGTAAATATAGAGTTTTTAACTCAATAAACAGCTACAGTAACTACCGACAAGCTATAAAATTCCATAATACGATAAAGTCGATGCCACCGTAATGGATTTCTATGTAGCAATGGTCTTTTATACTCGGCGCTTCCCAAGTACAATGGCCCCTTTAACTGAATTGTGATTGCCATTATGTGACGTTTCTTGTTCCAATATACCATTCTCTGCAGGATATGTATCTTCTACTCCTTTATTATTGGCTTATAAGTATCTAAGAGATGTCGGTCGAGATGAAATTTTTATGCTTAAAGTGTAAAATATCGCGCTTTTATTCCTTGTCAACATTCTTATCTCTACATGGTTCTTTCAAAAAGATATTATAGTATTGTATAAGTAACGTAAGAAAGTAAAGAGATAAAGACATAGTAATGACGATTGTTAATCTCTAAGTGAAGCCACAAATTGTAAATCTCAAATCTCAAATGCGTAAGACTACACAAATTTTAGAAGGAACTTAGTGTAAAAACTTAGTTTTTAATGAAAAATTGCTAGTTACAGAGTGTCCAATTTTAGTTCAGAGAAATAAGGAACAAAATATCCTGTTGGTGACACAACCCCCTCCAGGCCGAAACCAAATTATTTGAGTAGTATGGACATTTACATTAATAACCTATATGTTTCCTGCAGCCGATTTTGATGATATACATAGTTATAAACAAATGAAAATAAAAAAACGGTAAATTTTCGCTTTTTTCGTCTATAACCCAAAAGTTAAATATTTTAAACAAATTTGAGAGTGATAAACTCATAAATCGTATAAAAAACTTTAATTAATATGGCGTTCGCTAAATATGTCTATCCTTATTGGTTGCTTAGAAAATTGCAAAATAAATAATAAATTTTGAGTTTTTATAAATAGTCATAACTTATGTAAAAATTAACTTAAAACGTTCTTATTACACGGAATTCTGAGACTTCTGGTGCTTAAATCATACCCTAAATTTCAAAGCAATTGGTCAAATAGTTTAAAAGGTATTTAATTGGTTTATCCCAAATTGATTTTTTTTTTGCGACGCTATAAGTCAGAAAATGATGAAGTTACAGTAATACTTTGGATAGTTTATTAAAGAAGATTTATATTATAAATTTAATTAAAAAAAAATGAAAAAAATAATTCCAAATGCTGTAAAATTATTTTGCAAAACATGTAAATTAAAAAAAGGGGGGCTAACTTCGTCCCCAATTGTCCTAGGACAATTGTTTTTCTTTCGAAATGTGTATAAAAATCCAGTCTTTCCAAATAGGAAAATGTAATTTTTCTACGGGTAACGGTTAAAAAGTTATTCTAATTGTTTATAAGTAAGCAAAAAATCGACGTGTTTTTGCAAAATAATTTTACATTGTTTAAAATTACTTTTTGTCATTTTTCTTTAATTAAGTCAATAGTATAAATGTTCTTCTTCCATAAACTGTCAGAAGTCTTACTGCAACCTCATAATTTTTTGACTTATAGTGTTGCAAAATAAATAAATTTGGGATAAACAAATTAAATAACTTTTAAACTATTTGACCAATTACTTTGAAATTTAAAACATAATTTAAGCACCAGAAGTCTCAGCAATTCGTGTAATAAGAAGGTTCTAAGTTAATTTTTACATTAGTTAAGAATATTTATAAAATCTCAAATTTATGATTTATTTTGCAATTTTCTAAGCAACCAATAAGGATAGACATGTTCAGCAAACGCCATATTGAAACTTTTTAGACGATTTATGAGTTTCTTACTCTTAAATTTGTTTAAAGTGCTTAAGTTTTTGGTTATAGACGAAAAAAGCGAAAATTTACCGTTTTTTGATCTTCATTTGTTTATAACTATGAATATCATCAAAATCGGCTGCAGGAGACATAAAGGTTATTAATAGAGATGTCCATACTACTCAAAAAATTTGGTTTCGGTCTGGAGGGGGATGTGTCACGAGAAAAATCTTATTTTTCTGGACTATTTAAATAAAAGTGGGAAAGTCAACGTCATATGGAACATCCCAAATACACACACCGGAAAAGACTAGGGGTATTTTTAAAAGGAGACGAAATTTCTTCTCTAATTGTTTTGAATGAATAAAAATCGATTTGTTGTGTTTCATTATCGTCAATGGTGCTACAGCCCTATGAAAGAGCCTCGACCTTCCTAAGTCTATTATGCCAATCAGTCCTATCCATTGCCAACCGCTGCCAGTTTACTGCGCCTATTTTTCTCCCATCCTCATCTACACCATCCTTCCATCCAAGTTTTGGCCTACCCCTATTTCTACTTCCCACAGGTTGTGACGTAAGGATTCTTCTAGGAGGGTTGGTATGCTGTGATCTTGCTAGGGATCAGTTTTTCTATTCTTATAAGAGATACTACGTCTTTACCACCAAATATATGTTTATATCTGTGGTATACCTCGTAGTTGTACTACCTTGTATTACCTCCCCCTCCAAATACCATTTTCACAGATGCCACCGGATATTCCTCTCAGGATCCTTCGTTCAAATATAAGCAGAAGGTTTTCGTCTGCCTTGTAGATGGTCCATGTCTCCGATCCATATGTCAACACTGGTTGTATAAGGGTTTTGTATATGGTTATTTTTGTTTTTTGGCTTAAGTTTCTGCTTCTCATATGTCTACTCAGTCCAAAATAGCATTTGTTCGCTAGGATTATCCTTCGCTTGATTTATTCCGTCATGACGTTCTCCTTGGTGATCAGGGAGCTTAAGTATGTGAATTTGTCCACCACTTCAAAGGTAGAGTTATCAACAGTGAATTGGTGACCGATGTTTCTGCCTCTATTGTTGGGTGTTGATGCCAACATCTTAGTTTTCTCCTCGTTTACTTTCAGGCCCTCGTTTACTTGTTGTGTTTAGTAGTATTTAATATACACCAAAATTTGTGGAAATGTTAAAAATATGATAAGTACAATTTTAAAAGAAAAATAGGTCATCACAAAATATGGTCGTAATAAGAAAAAAACAAAATGAATACTAAGTATCGCGTGTACCCTGGTTTACTAAGGCTCTACATCTGTCATTCATAGACTAAATGAGACTGTAGATACCCTGTTGAGGTACGTTTGCCCATTCTTCTATCAGACGTTCTCGGAAACTAAACGGCGTGTATATGTTACCCATATGTGAAGTAGTTCTTCGTTGAGGCATGTTCCATACATGCTCGATGGAATTCAGGTCGGGGGATTGTGGTGGCCAAGGCAACACATCAATACCTTCGTTGGTAAGCCAGTATGTCACTGAGAGTGCGACATGTGAACCAGCATGATCATGCATGAGGTGGAAGTTTCTACCAACCGCATCAGCAAACGGATAAACGATAGGATTTAGAATGGTGTATAGATACTGTTGAGCTATAAGGAAGCGGTTTGAAAAAACGCGGTCGGTTCTGCTACCGACTGTTGTACCACTCGTGAAGACGATTTCCTACAGTATCACAGCCTATGTTTACCTGGTGTGTCCTCTACAAGTCGGTAACCAATTCAGGTGCTGTAATTGTTGGTTGTCTTCTAGCGGATAACACTAAAAATCGGTCTTGAGCCGCCATTGTAGCGCGCTCACGTCCTAGATGACATTAGGCTGGGCTTCCAGTGTCACAAAAATGCCGCCACAATTGACTTGTAAGGCTACGGCTCCACGGGCGAGAAATTGACGCTAGCAGTAGCAGTAAAATGAACTTAAGGTTCCGCGGAACGGAATGGGAATAGCCGAACTGTACCGACTACAGGACTTGTGCGTAGTCGGTTCAGTTCGGCTATTCCCATTCCGTTCCGCGGAACCTTAAGTTCATTTTACTGCTACTGCTAGCGTCAATTTCTCGCCCGTGGAGCCGTAGCCTAACACTTTCGGAGATTCCCATGCGCTCAACTACATTAGTTTGCCGCATGACACATTGAAGAAGGCCTACAGCCCTATTAATCTCATCCAAAGTTAAATGACGTCGTTTCTTTGTTAAAAAGAACAACATTTTCAATGCACTAAGTAAACAAAAACCTTATAACATAAACAAAATCGAAACTATAAGCAGAATATTTACTGCAGTGTAAAACCTATAGTATAGTTTCTTCCTCTCATGAAAAATGCATTGTCAAATATTCGTTATCACTTTTGCCGTTATGTTTTGCTCACAAGAATCTACAGGATGAGCCACTGTAAAAATTCAATTCAAATTAAATGATGACGTGAATTTATTTTTATTAATTTTATTATGTTGTAAAAACATCCCTTGACTTTTCCGATGAGTGTATATTATATAGAAACATTTTAAAGAAATTTAGTTTTTCTACTTATTTACTTTCATACTTATCTATGACTAATCTTACTACAAGTTTTATGTGTTTGCAGCTTTTAAACATGTTTTTATTAATCTCTGTTTTACTCTTACAGTTCGTATTATTGTAATTACCTATAGTTTAAACGAACCTGTTCAATATTATTTGTAACTGCAGTATTCTCAAATCCATTAATTTGATCACCACCAAATAACCAAACACCAATACTATACTTATAATACGCAACCCGTTGAGTTGAGCTATTACACCCCTCGGCCCAGTGTTGATCTTGTATCTACATGTCAGCAGATACAAGCAGATTTGCTTTGTACAAACATTAGCCTATTGAGATTTATCAAACTTGTGCTAATACAGAAACGTTGTTCACAAATACATAAGCTAAGAGATTGACGTTTCAATTTTGTTCAATATTGATGTACATGTTGCGGTAGGCATGTTTTATTCAAAATATAAACAGTGAATTATTTACTGAATAAGGTTTATTGTCTAACAGAGAATTGATTATACCGGTATATATTTTAATAAAAGGCTTCATATAAACATTAAAATTTATGAATTATAGTGTGAAGCAATTCAATGATTGTTCTAGTATTTGTTAGCTAGAAGTCAGTTAAAGATAGTTAAATTAAAGTCAGTTATAGTTTGTTGTTATATTAGACTTTTGGTTATGTCCTTAAGGAGGGTTAAAGGGAACTACAACGTTAAAGAAAAATATGAGACTCTTTGTAAAAGGTATACATTTAAAATCCCCTAAATCAGGATTACATTAAAACACAGAACGTTTTCGGATTAAAAATCCATCATCAGTGTTACTAAAGGCCCAAAAAGAGGTATAACCTAATTAGTCAAGAAAAATGATTTAAAAAGTTGTCTAAGGTTAACGAATCCAAGAGGTCATACTTACAAAAAATAGCATGTCTGAGCCACCAACATTTTTTTTTGGTAAAAACCATTTATACGTTCTAAATTGTTGTGTTATACTACATAATTTTAATAATACTTAGTGATGTTGTAAATATTCCTGGATATTACCCAGGCAGGGCAACACAGGACTCTTCCGCGTGGTTGGAAAATAATTTTGTTTTTTTAATGATTTATACAGGGTGTTTCATTAAGAATTGTTCATATAGTAACTGGAGAAACATTAGCACAAAATACAAAGATTTAACCTAAAATACTTAAACAAAAACATATTCCTACTTACCGAGATACTGAGTACAAATCTCTTACAAAAATTTTTATTACAAATATTCTAAAATGATTTTAGCCATTGTTAAAGCACCTTTTATATTAATATTTTTTGTTCAAACGTAACACACAGTTTACAAATGTCAGGATACTTTAACTAGTCTTGAAAGATAGTTTTCCGCTGTTACCAGAGGCGTGCTGTAGGGATATATACTACATTTTGCCCCTTTTCCCCCTCACAATCTACGCCACTGTCGTAATAATCGTTTCAGCACGTTTTTTGATTCCCTGTTACTTTCTACATAAATATCATCCTCATGTGTCATTGCGATAAAGTAAAGTAGTTTTCAAGTTATTTGCGTTTAAAGATAATGGATTCCATAAGACTATGTATACAGGGTGTTTCATTAATAATTGTCCATATAATAACTGGAGAAACCTTAGCACAAAATACGAAGATTTAACCTAAAACACTTAAATAAATTGTGGTTCCTTACTGAGTTACAGGGTGTTTTATCTAAAAATTTAAAAACTATTTTTGTTTAGCATTTTAAAACTGTTCGACGTATCCTTTTCATAATTGGCAGGTAGTATAGGTACTGTACAAGCTACTAAATTATGTTAAACAAAGGTTTCTGGCTATTACCAGAGGCATACGACGGGGGAAAGTGAATGGTTGACCCTTTCCAAATTCTACGTCACTGGCTAAATTGCTAATTTAGTTCAATTTTTGGATTCTCCAATACTTTCTATGAAAATAATATACTCTTCATTCGTAACGATAAAGTCATTAGTTTTCGAGATCTTTGAAGTTAAAAATGAAACGACATGGTTATTTTGATTAATGTATTGTGTCGCTTCATTTTTTATTTCAAATATCTCGAAAACTAATCATTTTATTGTTACGAATGAAGTGTATAATATTTGCATAAAAAGTATTGCAAAATCAAAAAATTACATTAAAATAGCAATTTCGTCAGTGGCGTAGAATTTGGGAAGGGTCAACCAGCCACTATCCCCTGTCGTACGCCGCTGGTAGTAGCTAGAAACGTTAATTTAGTAGGATGTACAGTACCTACACTTTCTGCCAAGTATGATAAGGATAGCCAAATAGTTTTAAAGTACTGGGTACAAATAATTTTTAAACTTTAATCATATGAATCATATTATCATAAATTATCAAAATAACTGTACCGTTTCATATTAAACTTCAAATATCTCGAAAACTAATGACTTTATCGTTACCAATAAAGACTATATTATTTACGTAGACCATATTGGAGAATCTAAAAATGGCACTAAAATAGTAATTCCTCCAATGGCGTAGAATTTGAGAAGGGTCAACCATTCACCATCCCCTGTCGTACGCCTCTGGTAGTATCTAGAAAAGTTTGTTTATCATAATTTGGTAGGGTGTCTAGTAGTCACACTTTCTGTCAAGTATGAAAAGGATACGTCGAATAGTATTAAAATGCTGAGCAAAAATAGTTTTTAAATTTTTAGATAAAACACCCTGTAACTCAATAAGGAACCATATTTTATTTAAATGTTTTAGGTTAAATCCTCGTATTTTGTGTTAAGGTTTCTCCAGTATGGACAATTATTAATGAAACACCCTGTATATTTTTTCTACAACCTTGTTAAAAATGCAATTTTTAGCACTCCATAGGAGCGTTAAAAATGCTACTTTAAGGCACTAGTGCTTTAAAATTTTTAAGGCACTGCAGTTGAAAGTGAATTGTCAAATTGTGAAACGTCAAAATATTTATGTTTCATTTATTAAAATTAATATTAATAGTACAACTTGCTCAATTCGAAAAATGTGGTTTAAAAGGTTTTTAAAATTTAATTTAAACTGTATTATTGCACTTTAACAGGTTTGTAGAACAAACAAGTTTATGTAACGGTATAATATTTTCGCTAAGAATTTTTAGACATTCCCCTCGAGTGTAGACAACCAGTTCTATCTTTTACGGGTCATAGGTTTCATGGTTTCAGCAATTAACAAAAATATTGTATTTTATAAATTTATAACGTTTGTAGAAAAAATATTGTATGATATACGTGTTAAAAAGTACATTTTTAAGGCACTCATGTGAATTGCAGAATTCGCTTCGCTCATTCTGCAAACTTTCACATGCGTGCCTTAAAATTATACTTTTAACACTTATATCATAAACAACCATTAAACTACATTCGACAAGATTATGTGTTTAAAATACATAATCTTATTGAATCCATTACATTAAAACGCAAATAACTTGAAAACTACTTACTCTATCGCATTAAGAGACAAGGATGATATTTACGTAAAAAGTAACGAAGAATCAAAAAAACGTACTGAAATGATTATTACTGATTATTAATCAGAAGAATAGATTATAACGGGGGAAAAGGGGTGAAAAGGAAGTATATATCTCTACGGCACGCCTCTGGTAACAGCGTAAAACTATGTTTTAAAACTAGTTAAAGTATCCTAACATGTATAAATTGTGTGTCAAGTTTGAACAAAAAATATTAAAAGGTGCTTGAACAATGGGCTAAAATCATTTTAGAACATTTGTAATAAAACACTCTGTATCCCGTTAATCTTTAACTACACACGCTGGCGTATTTTTTACGCCAGATATAAGAATTCTACTGCAAATATATTTAAAAATTTAATTTTTGACATTGTTTAGGTATCTCTCTAACCTATCACTGGAATGTGCTTTACAATTTGGTTTTCTGTTTTCAGTTCTCTGTATATGATTACTCTATATTTATCTTTATACTAATAAAAGTCGGTATGATGTTCAAGCTGTTTGATGTTGAGTACATCAATCTCCTCAATGGTGAAAAAAGATCAAACCCTTTAATAAAATAATTTAACTTGTCTGCAAATCAATCATGGCGTTTGTACAAAGATCCGTTGGAACAACTGTATATACCTATATCAAAATAAGTTTTATCTATGATCTTGCAATCACTTTGTCTAAAATTTATGTAGGTAGACGTCACCCGCCGTAACTGGCATTGCATTTGAGAGACAGCAAAATAAGAGGCAACTTTCATATTTGTCGTTTGAAAGCACTGCAGCGATAACAACATGAGCGTAGGAATATTTAAATTTTGTAAAAAATTTATTAAGATATCCATTTCAACGAAGAAAATAATGATATGCCTTTTGTGCCTTACTTGTCACTCACAATTTGTTATGAATTTATCGATGTATTTTATGTATAAAGGTACATATTACAAATAAACTACAATTTAGCGAAAAGGCCTTGTACCTTCTAACTTGTACCTTTGTATCTAGCTGTTTACACAAATATAATTCAAACTATGAAGTTGTTGCCACAGAATATAGCAACTGATCTAATCCTACCGGAAGGTAAATAACCTCGTCATTAATAGAGATATTATTACCATTAAATAGGTAACAAAAAGTTATACAGTGATAAGCGCGATAATACCCGGTAAAACAGAACACATTGTGAAATAAAAAGAGATGAATTTAGTTGAGGTGTAAAATAATCGATACGAACCTATAAATTTATATAACATTACATACTTTCCCCCCTTTAGACGTGTCGGAGAAGTATGACAACTGTCAGTGTGACAAAAATGTGTAGGAAAATGTGGGACGTAATTTAAATTTATAGGTTCCTATCGATAATTTTACACCTCTACTAATTCCATCTCTTTTTATTTTACAATCTGTTCTGTTTTCCATCTCTTGTCTTATTTTGTCGGTTATTGCGCGCTTATCACTCTATAGTAAATTAAGATTAACGTGAGGTTACAAATTAATAAGTTTATTTATGATTTAACGCATTATACAAAGCAAATATTTCGACCTCCTTCTGATGTTCTATTAGCTACCTGAATTTCTAATTGACCACCTACATTTACAAATCTCCTTAATTCTAGCTACTGCGGTACCTTTGTTCTATCTATATGTTGAAAAAATTTAAATAAAATAAAAAATATTAAATTAAAGATATTTATCAAATTTTAAACCATACAGCTATTATTCCCGATAAGCGGAAAATCGACTTATCTCAACGATATTAAAATGATTGAGTTCTGGTGGTATTATTTTTGTGTTATCAAGTCTTGGCGATGTTGTATGCTAGAGTATCTACCACAAATTTCGATACACATCTGGAAGTCAATCGTAGTACCGCTTTTTGCATGGTCTTATAAAAGGTTTGTTCCAACACAACGAGAACCGTCATGTAACGATCACGCGTTCCGTGCGTTCCATGGGTTATTTTGTTTACTGCCCAGGACGGTTATCATTACACGGACGGTTTCTCGTTGTGTTGGAACAAACCTAATGATATTCGCTCAGACTCAGTTGTTTTAGGTTCTATAGAAGCTTTTTGGAATACAACTAGCGGTAGGGAGACTAATAAGTACTTTCTGGGTTTTTTCATCCTCCATTGCCTCCTTATTTGTATTTCCAGATCTCTATGGGCACTCATTTGGTTATATTTAAAACGATTATTGTTGTTAAGCATGGCCACATCAATTAGTGTTGTTTGTCTAGAAACTTTATTTAGTGTGAGATGTGGTTCATTATGCACACTGGTTGACCTGTCATCACAGTGTAGTCTCAGTAGGTATAACAGTAGTTTTCACTGTCAAGAATAGCATCTCTCGATGAAGGACTTTTCCTATTGAATCATACCGCTCCTTATATTCAGTGACAGCAGATGTCTGACAGCCCCCGGTAATATGATTTACTAGCTTGACACCTATATCGGCATTTGTACAGTTCTCTCCCAATTTTTTATTTTGTGTGACATAAACTTTATCCCTTTATAGTTCTTATAGTCCTAAATTTCTCTTTTATCTTTAGACAATAATACCATCGCACTCTATCTCCATAGGAAAGGATGCATAGGTCATCCATCCTTCCTCATAAAATCTACTCATCAGTTTCCATAAAACGTCAACCCCTTCCTCTCCCAGATGCTTCCAATTCTCCACAGACATTCCATCATGTCCTCGTGGTTTACTTCTATTTAACACTTTGACGACCTCATCTACCGCTATGTTTGGATTATTGTAGTATCAATGATCTCTGACACAATATCACCGAAACTTTTCAATCAGACTCTGGAAGATATCTTTAAAAGATTAGAATGGGAAGAAAAAGGTATAAAAATTTGTGGACAACGCTTGAACCACCTAAGGTACGCCGATGACATCGTATTGATAACCGATAAAAAAGAAGAATTGTTTGAAATGATGAAAGAACTGGACATAGAAGCCGGAAAGATAGGCCTTAATATGAATTACAGCAAGACCAAAACCATAACAAATACAGATGAGGACATCACAGTGAGGATCGGACAAGATGAAATAGAACAGGTTCACGATTACATATATCTGGGTCAAATTATAAAACTTACCAAGGAAAACCAGACAGCAGAGATTAAAAGACGAGTTAGACTGGCATGGGCGGCATTTGGAAAACTAAGCTACATCCTTAAAAACAAAAGATATCCACAACATCTTAAGACCAAGGTATACAATTAATGCGTACTCCCTTTTCTCACTTACGGTTCCCAAACGTGGATGCTTACAAAAGCAAACATGGACAAGATCATAAAAACGCAAAGAGCAATGGAAAGGCAAATGTTGCACATAAGACTATTGGATAAAAAGAGAAACGAGTGGATAAGAGAGAAAACCAAAGTTAGGGATGTTAGACAAGAAGTTGCAAAATTGAAATGGAGATTTGCCGGACACACTAAAGACAAAAAGAAGACCGATGGAACAAAATTCTCATAAATTGGAGACCGTGGGAATATAAACGAAGCAGAGGAAGGCCACAAATAAGATGGGCAGATGATGACAAGAAGCACGTGGGTTCTAGGTGGATAACTGTAGCGACAGACAGAGAAGAATGGAAAAGGATTTAGGAGGCCTATGTCCAAAGATGGACGAAGAAGGCTAATTAGAAGAAGGATCTCTGATGAGTCTAATTATTATTATTCACAATCATCATCAGCCTCTCTCAATCCACTGCTGAACATAGGCCTCCCTTTTTTGTCTCCAAAGTGTTCTATCTTGTGCTTTCTGTATCCAATTTTTTGTTGTCTTTCGTAAGTCGTCTTGCCATTATTATTAGTCGTATTATTATTATTACTAAAGACTAAAAACAAACTATTCTAACTTAAAAATAGTAAATTGACATAAACAGCGTAGCAAAATTGTGTTAATAATATTTACAATCCAAAAACACCTCAAAAGCACTGTACCAAAAAGCTAAAAACAAATTTAAATTCAACAGATCCATATAACAAACAAATGATTGTACCGCCCATGTCCCGACAATGCAGGGACAGAGACAGTATAAGTAGGGAATTGTCGCTCTAATATCTTAGCTTCGGTAGTTTCGCATAACAATGTATCATAATCATAACTCTACCAGCAACAAAAGACCTCTAAAACTTTCTGTAGTCGACAAAACAAATTTTGTTCGCGATGTTTTTGCGCTGCGTTGTGGTTGGTACAATGAGTATAATCACACTTAAAATATCGACTAAAACGTGTACGTTATTTTTTGTGGTTTCGTTGGTAACATCTGGAGAGAAAAATAAATAAATCTGTCTGAAAAAGTAGAAAAATAAATTAAAAAGTTTACAATATGTATTTTTAATTATATTAGTTAACCTTTAACTAAACGCGCTGGCGTATTTTTACGCCAGATATAAAAATTCTGTTGTAAATGTATTTAAAAATTTAATTTTTGACCTTGTTTATCTATCTAACCTATCACTGGAATGTGCTTTACAATTGGTTTTAGTTTCGTTAGAATCAGCGTTCTGAGAAAGTCGTAATTACCAGTTTATTATTTGTTGTTTCCGGTGGTGTACAAAATCTGTCACGATTGTAGTAATGTAAGTACATCTTTCAATTGTTTTTTAGTCATTATGGAACAAAATATATTTTTCTCTATAAACAATACTTTTTCTCATGTAAAAAATCATAATTCAAAAATTTTTTATTAGTAATTTTATTTTTCAATGGATCATATTCCAGTTATAAATCCCAATTGACTTACTGAGAAGGAACTCCAAGCATTCGCTGATGATGAATAAGGTTTATAACAAACAAATAAGTGTATTTTACTTAATGCGCAGGTAGTTAAAGGTTAAAAATATATACTTGGGTACATTAGAATTGTTACACCTAGAAGGAATAATTTCTTGAACTTAATTTTTTGGCAACACGGTAGATTAACATCAAGAATGAAATGATAACGTTCGCAAGAATCTTGATTAACATAAAATAAAAAAAAATTAATAATGTGTTTGGCGGTTCTGTAGCTAAATACACTCCTGTATATAGGCATTGACAAAATGAGATGATTGATGTTAGTTTGTGGCACCTCTTTCCAAGCAACTTAAACTTCATCGATTAAGTGTGCCAGAGTCTGTGGATGATGGTAAAAAGTGGTATGCTTCCCATTATATCCCACATGTTCTATAGAATTTAAATCCGGTCAAAGGGGTGGCCACGGCAAAACATTCCCGCCAGCTTCTTGGAGAATGTCGCTACTTAGAGGAGCAAAATGACGTGTCGACGGTAGTCTAGATAAGGCAGTAAAGTGGTTTGTAAGGTGTCATCAACGTAATGCAGCTGCAATACTGCCTCGAATAAATAATACAAGCAGTGATTGAATACCATAGGCAATTGTCAAACGATTACTACAACTGTTCTGTGTATATGCCTCTAAACAACAAACCCGATATCTTGTCACTCTCCCCGGCTTCTTACCATCCTACGACAATCCTGCATTCCTAAAACAAAATCGTGATTCTGTCATCCAATGCTGCCGTTCTCTGCACTATTCAAACGTTGGTGACAATGGTCCGCTTTCAAATGAATCACTAGCACTAGTTGTGGGCAGAATGAAACCAGTGCAAAGGTACAGTGTACGCTTCGTAAAAGTCTACCTCCTACTCCAAACAATTGGTCAGCGATTTGACGCGTACTTACAAAACGGTCTCGCAGAGCGAGTGATCTAAGTGAGCGCTCACAACGAGGCGCCGACCCTCGCTCCATAGTATTGCTCGTAGTGCTCGTACCATAGTGCGTTCGCGGTTGCCTGTCGGCGACCAGTCTGCAACTAATTAGCAGCAAAACGCATGCGCACTTTAAAATGATATAAATAATATCGTTAATAGATAAATATACAAGGTATATTTACCTAGTATAATTTAATAATTAGTTAATAATATTAATTTAAAGTAAATATACCCTGTATATTTATCTATTAACGGTATTATTTATATTAAGTGAGGTTAGAAATTGTCGGCTACAATTTGTCCACGGTACCCGCGAACGCACATATTATCGATCGCCAGATAAAATAAAATGTATCATGTTAAATGCGAGCGTTCACGAAAATGAAGAGTACGATACAGGGTTTGCTTACTACGGAGACCAAAGGATGGTATCCTCGCCTAGAACAGAGTATCCTACTTTTCATATTCGTGAATTCTCGCATTCAAATAATGTATTTATTTTATCTAGCGATCGAAACTATATTATCGATCGCTATATAAAATAAATACATTATTTTAAATGCGAGAATTCACGGATATAAAGAGTAGGATACTCTGTTCTAGGCGAGGATACCATCCTTTGGTCTCCGTAGTGAACGCACCCTAAGGCTCTAGGCGATGATACCATCCGATGGTCTTCGTTATGAACGCAACTTAAGCGACTGTCTTGACACTCTATGGTACGCTTCGGTCGATCACTTGTTCTTCTTTGCATTTCTCTATATTCGTTTATCCACACACGACACACACGAATAACCGTCATTGTCGTACAATGTTACCATGTTAACACGGCGGCAAATTTCGCAATACAAGACAATAACTCTATAGGCAACAATTCTATCCCTGTCAAAATTGCTAACACGGTGGTAATTTTGGTGTCCTCGAACTCGAGGCACTGAATACAATATAATTAGACCGAGGAATATAGTCCTGTCGCCAGGCGGGTACAATGGTCACCTTCATTCAGATGGACTTACCCAAGTTTTTTTTTTATGTATTTTGACCCTTAGAACACGAATTGTTTGGGTAAGAGTTGATCCGATCCGAATGTCGATAAGGTTGTTATAAACAAAGAACTTGAGGAGATAACAGCGATTTTTCGCAAAACAAAACATTTTTTTTGTATTTTTGGGTCATTCTAAGCAAATAAGCAAACAATGTTCTTACAAGTTTTTTCGTAGGATCCATAGTTTTCGAGATAAACGCGGTTGAACTTTAAAAAAATCAAAAAATTGCAATTTTCGAACCCGAAGAGCTTTGGATTAAAAAATAAAATAGCAATTCTGCTTACCGCATTTGAAAGATCAAGTCAAGTTCTGTCGGTTTTGATTATTTGCATTGCTAAAAATTAATTTTTTTATTGTTAAACAAAGCTATAAATACATAGTGCTTGGGTGATGTTTTCAATGCATTTCTCATTTAAAATCGAACGACTAGGCGCGCCTACAAATAGGCAATTTCTACGTAGCATGCATTAAATCGCATGCATTAGGCACGGGAAACACTATTTGTTTATAGCTTTGTTTGACAGTAAAAAAATAATTTTTAGCAATGAAAATAATCAAAACCGGTATAACTTGACTTGAACTTTCAAATGCGGTAAGCTGAATTACTATTTTATTTTTTAATCAAAAGTTATTCGGGTTCAAAAATTGCAATTTTTCGATTTTTTGAAAGTTCAACCGCGTTTATCTCGAAAACATGCATCCTATGAAAAAACCTGTAAGAACATTTTTGTAAGTTCTGTAAGTTCTTTGTTTATAACAACCTTATCGACATCCGTATCAACTGTTACCCAAAAATTTCGTGTTCTACGGGTCAAAATATATATAAAAAAAAACTTGGGCAAGTCCATCTGAATAAAGGAGGCCGTTGTACCCCCCCTGGCGACAGGACTAATAATAAAATTTAATCATTATTTAATAACTAGAGATTTTGCCCGTCCGTCATGAAATGGGGAATACCATCAATTTTTGCCTTCTGCAGTCACTGCACTCCAATTTTTTCTGACACCCTCCATTTTTTCTGATTCCCTCAATTTTTTCTGGCACAATCCAATTTTATCTGATACAGTCCATTTTTATGACTCTATTTATAGATGTTTTTATTTTATAAATCAAGAAATACTGGATTAATTTGCTACTTTTGATTTTAAAATATTTGTAGAAGTCTAAGGAAGAAAATATTTGCAATACATCACATGTCAAATTTTATTAGTTTTATAGGAAGTGTGTAATGTGTTCCTTGCTTAAGAAATCCTCTATTTTTGACAATATCGAAAATTAATACACAGAAAATATGTTTATAATTAAAAATAATTTTAAAACATCCTTGTGGAATCGGTAACTACTCACCGGAGGGACCGCAGATGTTCGGATACAATTAGCGTTTCTTTGCAAAGACAATGACGTCGACTTTGCAAAGTAACAAGACACTTACTCAACACACACTACATATGACACTGGGTACCTAACTGCAAAAATTCACCGTACCTACCATGCCAATGGCCATTAGTTTTCGAGGCATTAGCTAAATAAAAAAAAATTAAAACAATGTTTACTTACAATCATAAAAACTATTTTTCAACATTTTCTCTGCGATAAAGTTGAAAATTCAAGTATGTGCATTAATGCAACACATTTTAACAATTATAAATTTAGTGAAACAATTCTAAATACTAACGAGCGATCCACAATTATTGGGATCAAAGCTAGCCGTGCAAAAAATTACGTATGTCTTGTTTTAATCTGAATTTATATCATTGGTTTATCAATTAATTTTGATTAACATTATTAAACATAAAAAATCAGTCAAAACCTTTAACACAGAACTTTAATCAGAAATAAAAAGAATTAACAAAATTATAAGTAACAATAATAAATAAAATCAAACAAAATGCCACCACCAACATCTCTACATAACCTAATTTTTCTTGTTAAGTTGACGTACACTCATAGATATAACAGAATAGATTAGGCCAGTTCGAAAAATAGCGTAACGCGGAACAGTTCGGGTCGGTGGTCTATCTATCTCTCTCTACCGGCGCTTAGCTTTCTCTTTCTAGCATATGATGGCCGCCGCCTGTGTGTCACTGTCGTTCCGTTATTCCCACCTCTTGGTAGATACGCTCACACTCGCACGACAGACAAAGATAACTAGACCACCGTACTTGATATCGGCGTTACACCCCGATGCATTGAGTGGCATATGACTAGCCTGATCTATTTTCTTTACATATCTCTGCGTACACTACTGCAAAGTTGACATAAACTGGAAAGTATGTCTGAATTAAGAATAGACATGCACTGTATAGCTATATCTGTCGTTCAGAGCCACCTATGGTGACAATAATTTTGGATCACACGTTATATTTTAATTTAGATCAAAAATAATGCCAAAAGCAGGGTTTTCACGAGAAACGTAAAAAAATAAATAAACCCGAAATTAACCGCAATTTTCGTGACGTAAATCTAAAGGAGTATAAAATAAATGTGTGTATATGACAATAACATTGTTGTTTTCAGTATTTTATTTACAATTTCATCACATTTTCTCACCTTTTAAGCCTTCCTTGCACTTCTACAAATGTTTTAAAATCGAAATTAGCTAATTCGATTCAGTTATTCTGGAGTTGTTATAAAATAGCAGATAATATAACAACATTAATTGACGTTTATTAAAAGTCATTCAATGTTTTTATATCGAAACCTGACCGGACAGACTACATGACGTTTCTCATTAGGATTTTATAACATTAGATATTAGAAGAATAAAAAAATTATGTAGTTTATTTTCTTTTCTGGTGATGCCTGCCCTGGCATTTCTATATGTATAACACACGAATTGAAACTCACCCACGCTGTCCGCTAAAGAGTAGTTTGGCTATACAATAATATATCGGATGTGAAGATTTGAGAAATTCAATATCTCATGAATACATTTCCAGGTCACAATGATATAATTGAGGCTGTACATACACAAAGCTTGCTCAGGGAAAACTCGGGAAATTACAACAGAGGAATATCAACATAGAGAGAGCCGGGAACAAGAGATGCCTGGAAAAACCTATAGGTAGAACTGCCCCGGGCTGTTATTGCACAAAGCCGACAGGGATGTTGGAATTTCATTTCTGGCGAAACGTAGGAAATTAAGAAATAAGGTAGACTTTGGAAAATCTCCGTATTTTAATACGGTTTTTAGTAGCAAGTGGATTAGACTTTATGATATTGTAGAGAAAACGAAAAACATATATTACATCCATTTAATCTGAAGCTAACTTTTGTTAGGATAAATATTATGCTATTTACATTGAAAAAATTGCTGAATTTTTAATTTAAATCTAAATATTTCTAGTAATTCTCATTTGTTAATAATATTAAATATCCCTGGTAGTTTTAAGTTTGCATGTGCGTCCACTATGTTTTTAAAAACTTAACTCAGCCTTTAGAGCTATGAGAATTACCTTCTCTTGTACTCATATGGGCAATTCCTCTCTGGTGCATCCATCAGTAGGTCGGAGCAAGTAGATGGCCAAATTGAGATAGAGAACCAATTCCTTGATGTATATCATGGACCCATTTTCCAGAGATGGCAATAATGGCGGTATATGCGAAGATGAACATTTTTGGTACTGTAAAATCGGCAGAACTGGCACATTAGCGATTTTGGAGACCAATAAGATACAAGAAGCTTATAATCCAAAGTGAACGGCTGCAAACAGCGTCTGATTCAGAATGGGTGGCGGGACAAACAACTTACCAACACATCTGAACAGCGTGGTGTTTTATGGCAAACACCTCTCAAACCATGGCAATTTTTAAAATAGATGGAATAAGTACTCCAGTGGTAGTTCATATAAAAAGGGCAAATCCCACACCCTTGTCAAAAACGTCAGCTTCATTGGATCCAGAGGAAGCAAAAATTAGTAGCAAAAAATAGTACCATAAACTGAAACAATAATTGTTTACTATAATACTATAATACAATACTATAATAGTTGTAAAACAATAATTGTATAACCGACTCCCCTTGTTGAGCAAATTGACTGAGCAATCTATTTCACGTATCGCGACGATTTTTCATTTTAGTGTAGAGAAAACTTAATACAACTTCACTATAAAACCTTCGCTTCAAAAACTAAAACAATTCTTAATATTGGCTATTCAGGTAAGAAGGCAATTCTCATAAAAATACTATTAAGTACGTTTTCAAGTGCGGCGGCTTAGAGCTGCCGACCTGCAGAAAATGATTTCTCCTTTACCTCTAAATTACCTTTATGTGTTGTTGAAAGTTTTCCTCTGAGCATAAATCAAAATTTAGCGCGGTAAAAAGGAGGCCGCCGCCTTAAAAGATAACGAATTCCAAAAGTGATTCATTTCCATATAATTAAAGTGGCGCCAATACATGCAGCGGTTTTCACCGCTCGCCGCCTCACAAAGGAAAAATTGCTCAAAACAAGCCTTGGAGCTTTTGTTGATATAATGAGATGGTTTCGTTTTGAGTTTGCGACGGTCTACGTGCAGAGCTTGTTGATTCATTTCTGGTTTGCTTGCTCATTTTCACTACACACTTGACCTTTTGGTCTATTTTTATTGCAAATTTTATTTGAATTTATATTGCGAAGAAAAGCAAAACGGATATCCTTGCATGCTATTTTTATCTTTTTACAAATATATCGAATTTCTCTAACTTAATTATTTTTTATGGTTTGTTTGTTGTATTGGGTATCTTACTGCTTCTTTTTTGGCATATATTATATGAGATATACAGGGTGTTTGGTAAATAATGGGCCATAGCTTATCCTTAGAGTCCTGAGGTTAAAATAGGTCGATTTAAGCTAACTTACCCTAGTACAAAAGTTGATAATAACCTAAATACAGAGTGTCAAAGTTAAACTTTTATTTTATTTATTTTTGAATATTTCCTGACAGGCATATAGGCTATTGATTATATTCAAAATAAGATAGCTAAAAGGAACTACAATGTTAACGGGGTTTTATTATTTCATATGGTCAATGGACATCTATATATGAAAAAACCGCGGAGTGCTACCATTTAAAGGGGTGCGTTTTTGAGAAATGGGTGAATTAGTCCCTGGGCACAGGTTACATTAGGGTGAGTTCTATGCGCTTTTGGTACAAGCATACCTACATAAAAATTGTTCCTGGTTAAATTTACTATCTAAATATCACTTTTTAAAGTCAATGATACTTTTTTTTACAAAAATTTATTCAAAAGAAAAAGCACAAAGAAACCCAAAAGAAAGAAATTTTGTTTTTTGGCCCATAAGTTTTGTCCATGAGGATATAGGTATAGACATTGCTTTACAGAAAAAAAACCTACACATTTCTTCTTTAAAATGTTGTTTAGTAGAGGTAATTAGGACTTATAGTTTTCGAAATATGATTTTTCAAAATTGGCCACTCACAGTAATTTTGGGCAATTTTCCTTGTTATTTTGCAAATATTGTTCTGTAACTTTTTTCTACGTAGGTAACTTTAGGTATATGCAATGGTACACGTAATAGAAATAGAAATCAATTACCTTTAAACTGGTCTACTGTATAAAGTTGTACGACTTTCTTTTAAAGAGATTATGGTTTTTCAAGATTTTACACTTTTATTTTATAATATAATATAAAAATAAAATAATATTATTATATAATATATTATATATTATATAATATTATATTATATATTATATAATACCTAATATAAAAAATATAATTTTTTACGATTATTTTTGAAATTTCTCAATATAACTTTTTTTCTTCTACATTTAGAACTCTTCTACTCCTTAGAATTTTTCTTCTACTCCTATATTATATAATAAAAAAAGCTTATTTGTTTTACTTTAATGGTGTATTTCAAAAAATTCAAAAATATAATAAACTACAGATATTATTTTTCAAAATGTAATAAGTACTTGCAACGATTTTTGATTTTAGGATCATTTTTTAAATTTCTCGTTATAACTTTTTTTTCTTGTAAATGAATATACTATATATTGCTCAATAAAGAGAGCTTACTTTCTGTTCTTTAAAATGGTGTATAATCTATATTTAAATAATGGAAACCAAGTGATTCTTTGATATTTTTTTACCTGTATTATTTAAAATTATTTCTTTAACAAAAATTATATAAACATTAGTCTTAGAAAACATCACTGTAGTTAAAATTATTTAAACGTTGACATTTAAAAAATTTTCAAAATCAAAGTCCATCTCATCGTTAGCATTAGCTTCAATATCTTCCTCTGACACCTCAGTTATCTTAGAGTTCTCACAATTAGTACCCATGCACATGCACCTTTGCACAATATTGAACAACTAATTCCGATCTCTCTACAACCGTAGCTTTTTGTACATCCTTTGGCACATTTACATGCTATTTTTTCAAGCAAAGCTTGTGGTGCAGGAGCTTTGACAGTAAATATTGGAATTAATCCATATTTTGAAGTTTGCCCAGCCGAGTCAAGTGGATCCAAAGTATTACCTATAAAAAATAAGATTAAATCATAACACACGAACGATCACATAAAAAAGTTATAATGAGAAATTTAAAAAATAATCCTAAAATCAAAAACCGTTACAAGTACTTATTACATTTTGAAAAAGCATATCTTATTCAAAAATAATCCTAGAATTTTTTATAATACACCATTTTAAAGTAAACAGAATAAGCTTTCTTCTTTATTATTACAATATATACCTAAATGTAGAAAAAAAAGTTATAATGGGAAATTTAAAAAATAATCGTAAAAAATATAAAAACTCGTTAAAAGTATAAAATCTTGAAAAAGATAACCTCTTTAAAAGAAGTCGTACAACGTTATACAGTAGAACATTTTAAAGGTAATTGATTTCTATTCCTCTTACATGTACCATTGCATATGCCTAAATTTGCGTATAAAACAGTTACAGAACACTATTTGCGAAATAACAAGGAAAATTGACCAAAATTGCTGTGAGTGGCGAACTTTGAAAAATCATATTTCGAAAACTGTAAATCTTAATGACCTCTACTAAACACCATTTTAAAGAGAAAATATGTAAGATTTTTTTCTGTGAAGCAATGCCTATACCTATATCCCCGTAGACAAAAGTTATGGGACAAAAACAAAATTTCTTTCTTTTAGGTTTCTTCGTGCTTTTTCTTTTGAACATATTTTTGCAAAAAAAAAGTATCTTTGACTTTAAAAAGTTATATTTAGATAGGAAATTTAACCAGGAACAATTTTTATGTAGACATGTTTGTACCAAAGGTGCATAGAACTTACCCTAATGTAACCTGTGCCCAGGGACTAATTCACCCATTTCTCAAAAACGCACCCCTTTAAATGGTAGTACTCCTCGGTTTTTTCATGTATAGAGATTCATTGACCATATGAAATAATAAAACCCCGTTAACGTTGTAGGTCCTTTCTGTAGTACATAATCAATAGCCTATTAGGACAACAGCACGAAATTTGGTGGTGCTGGTATTGTACAGTCTACTAAATTATGTTAAACAAACTTTTCTGGCTACTACCAGAGGCGTACGACGGGGGAACATGAATGGTTGACCCTTCCCAAATTCTACGCCACTAGCGGAATTAGTATTTTAGTGCAATTTTTTGATTGTCCAATACTTTCTATGTAAAAAATATACTCTTCCTTTGTAACGATAAAGCCATTAGTTTTCGAGATATTTGAAGCTAAAAACGAAGGAGCACAATACATTCATCAAAATAAGTGTGCTTTTTGAATTTTAACTTCAAATATCTCGAAAATTAATGACTTTATCGTTACGAATGAAGGGTATATTATTTGCATAGAAAGTATTGGAAAATCTAAAAATTATGCTAAAATAGCAGTTTCATCAGTAGCCTAGCGTTTGGGAAGGGACAACCATTCACTTTCCCTGTCGTACGTCGCTGGTATTAACCACAAATGATTATTTAACATAATTTAGTAGGGTGTAGAGTACCTACACTTTCTGCCAAGAACCATAAGGATATGTCAAATAGTTTTATAGTACTGGCCACACATAGTTCTTAAAGTTTTAAATAAAGAATAAATTATTAAAAAAACGGGTCTAGGACGTTTCATCGCCGCCAGTTCATCGCCGCCGTTTCGATGCCGCCAGTTCATCGCCGGCCGATTCATCGCCGGCCGTTTCGATGCCGCCGGTTCATCGCCAGTCAGTTAATCGCTAACGGATACATTTCCAAATTTTCGACCAATTTTCGACAGTTACATTTATTATTTATTTTTAGTATTAATTAGGAATTCTAGGAAATGCGAGATATGACCATTCCCGTTGCAATACTTAATCTTTTAATAGACTTTTAAACTTTTATAATATAAAATATAATTTAACACTACAAATTTAATACTGTTTAGTATCAAATTGAGGGGAAGTAGAAATAGAACAGTAAATTAATATAATAATATTTTTTATCTATTTATTTGTCATAAGTTTTGAACTGAATTTAACGTCGTGTCGTGTCATCTCCCATAATACAAGATCAACTGACTAACTGGCGATGAAACGGCCGGCGATGAAATGGACTGGCGATGAACCGGCGGCATCGAAACGGCGGCGATGAACCGGCGGCGATGAAACGTCCCATTCCGTAAAAAAACAACTTTAAAATAATTTGACATATCCGTGTGGTACTTGGCAAAAAGTGTAGGCACTGTACACCCTACTAAATTATGTTAAATAATCGATTCTGGCTACTACCAGAGTCGTACGACGGGGGATAGTGAATGGTTGACCCTTCCCAAATTCCACGCCACTGGTAAAACTGCTCTTTTAGCATAATTTATAGATTCTCCAATACTTTCTATGCTAATAATATTATTCGATTAGTAATAGTATTCGAAATATTTGAAGTTACAAATGAAAAGGCACACTTATTTTGATTAATGAATTATGCTCCTTCGTTTTTAGCTTCAAATATCTCGAAAACTAATGCTTTATCGTTACGAATGAAGAGTATATTTATTATATAGAAAGTATTGGAGAATCAAGAAATTGCACTAAAATAGAAATTCCGCCAGTGGCGTAGAATTTGGGAAGATCAACCATTCACGTTCCCCCGTCGCGTCGTATGCCTCTGGTAGTACCCAGAAACGTTTGTTTAACATAATTTAGTAGGGCGTACAATATCAGCACCACATCCCAAATTTCGTGTTGTTGTCCAACTTTTGTACTAAGGTAAGTTAGCTTAAATCGACATTTTAAGCTCAGGAATCTATGGTTAAGGCTAAGGTCCATTCTTTACCAAACATCCTGTATAGCGACTATTTTACAGCATCATAGGCCGTTTATCGCAATTCGAACGCCATTGTTTTCTGTCTTGCCATGAATCTAAGTTTTATATTTCTTCTGTTCATGGCTATATTGATTCCTTTTTCCCAAGACTTTTTTGGTCTTCCTTTTTTCCTTCTTCTTTTTGGGATCCATTTCCAGGTTTTAACCGGTAATCTCTCATCATTCATTTTTCTCATGTGACCGTACCAGGAAAGTTGTTTTCTCTCTATCGTATCCATTAATGTTTTCTCTACCTTCATCATATCTTTTATTCTATCTGTTCTTACATGATCGTGTAATGTTAATCTACAGCATCTTCGCCAAAAATTGTTCTCTACTGCGTTTATTCGGTTCTGCATTTTCTTATTTTATTGTCTAGATTTCTGAGCCATATGTAACTGTACTTTCAATAAATGTTTAATATACAGGGTGATTGGTCAGTAGGGTAAAGCTCAATAGCTCCGCTATAGTAATAGATAGCAATAATAGTTAATAACAAAAATTTTAGCTACCTTTGTGCTTCATATTACAAAATTTGTTAGAATGTTACAGGGTATTCGATAACACAGTGGCAGACCTAACTTATGTTTTTTTAAATGGAACACCCTATATTTTATTTTATATTCGAAATCCTGTTAACTTCTCCATCACAAAAATATAAAGGTTTATAATGTTATATAGGGTATTTACAAAGTTATAGCCAATTTTGTATGAAAATCGTAACAAGTTCAACTCCCTGTATAAATAAAAATAAGCACAACAGCAATGGTTGATTAATGCCATTATTTTTTATTTATTGTCAGGATTTTTAAGAATTATTGATATTGCTAATTTTCTTTATATGAAATACAGGGTGAGTCAAAACGCAAGTACATTATTTTCTCAGTAATGTTAAATGGAACACCCTGTATTTTATATCATTATTGAAAAGTAACATTAACGTACTTTAATTTTTATATAACATTCTCTATGCCCAAATTTATTAGTTTTCTAGATACCTATTTTCATTTTTCAGAGCAAATTATTTTAGGTGTTTAAATTTATCTAAATTTTAAGTAAGCCATGACTGAATTGACAATTGAAGATTACCGACTGTCAATCCGGTAATCAATGTAACACTGTAGCAAATAAAGAAATAAAAATAATTTATTAGTAATACATTTTACAAACAAAAACACAACCACTACATGCAACATTTTTGAAACAATTAAAAAATATCTTTTTATGTAAATTCAACAAATAAACAAAGAAAATTAGTAATAAATTTTTCAAAAAAACACACAAACACAAAATACAATATTTTGTGAAGACAGTTAAACACTACTTTTGTATGTAAATGTAACAATGTAACAAATAAAGAACTAAACATAATTTATCAGTAATACATTTTGCAAAAAAACATGTTTGAAAAAATTAGAAGCTACTTTTAATAAAATATTTTTAATATTTAATTACATAAGGTGTTCAAAATTATCTCCTAACACATTTATGTACGCCTAAAAACGATCATTGAATGAGCTACTTACTCTACGGAGCATTTGTAAATTAACACACCGAAATACACTTTGTATTCTATTTTTCATCTCATCCCTTGTTGTTGGAGGTATTTTATAAACTTCATTATTAACGTAACCCCAAAAAAACAGCCCAGTTTATTAAATTCTGGTGATTTGGGTCGCCACGCTACTGGTCCATTGAGAAATGAAAATATCTCGAAAACGAATAAATTGAGACATAGGGAATGTTATCTAGAAATTAAAGTACGGTAATGGTACTTTTCAATAGTGATATAAAATACAGGGTGTTCCATGTAAAATTACTGAGAAAATAATGTACTTGCGTTTTGACTCACCCTGTATTTGATATAAAGAAAATTAGCAATATCGACCATTCTTGAAAATTATGACAATACGTTAAAAAATATGGCATTAATAAACCATTGTTGTTTTGCTTATTTTTATTTATACAGGGAGTTGAACTTTATGATTTTCATATAAAATTGGTTAAACTTTGTAAATACCCTGTATAACATAACAAACCTTTATATTTTTGTGATGGAGATGTTAACAGGATTTCGAATTTAAAATAAAATATAGGGTGTTCCATTTAAAAAAACATAAGTTTGACTGCCACTGTGTTATCGAACACCCTGTAACATTTTAACTAATTTTGTAATGTGAAGCTCAAAGTTGGCTAAAATTTTTGTTATTAACTTTTATTGCTATCTATTACTATAGCGGAGCTATTGAGCTTTACCCTACTAATCAATCACCCTGTAGTTGTTTTTTGTACTTTCTCGTACATTTTTACTCCATAGTAATGAGTTTATCTCACTTGTAATGGCTCACGTTCTACCGAATTTTTGTTGTATGTCTGTTTCGTCGTTTCCATCTTCCGTGAATGTAACTCCCAGGTATTTATATTCTTTAGTGTTTTTTATTATTTTTCCCTCTAAGTCTAGGTCTTCGCCTGTGCAGCCTATTTTCATGTATCCTGTTTTGTCTGTATTTATTTCCAGACCCCAATATTCATGCTCCTCTACCAGTTATCGAACCATATAAGCAGCGTCCTCTGCATCCTCCGCTAGAACTACCTGATCGTCAGCAAATTAATAACAAAGTAGTCAGATTACTCTCTTCTATTCGTACTCCGATTTTTTTAGATTTTCTGAACCGTCTCTTCAGAGCCGTGTTTATATAAATTTTGAAGAGGATAGGGGACAGGCAGCATCCCTGTAAACCCTTGTTAACCTGAAAGTATTCTGAGTGTCCATCTCTCGTGTTTTCTTATGTGACATTATTTTATAATTAAAAAAAAAACAGTATTTTACTGTTTTTTTGTATTACATTGTATACAGCCAACTACAGAAAAACTTTTTCCTTGTGGATTTTCTTATTTTATAATTATTTTTCACGTTATGTCCATTTTCTACCCATATAACCTATATATTCTGGCTAATTTTAAACCAAGGTCATAAATGTTCATAAAACCAAGTCATCATCAGTATCCATCCTTCTGCATCCAAAGCTGAATATAGACTTCTAATTTCTTTCAGGTTATAACGATTCACATTGGTGAATTTTATAATTTTCTAATTTACATGGAAATTTTGGAAGACACGTGAAGGAACGAATACGACGAGGTAGTTTTGTTTTCAATTTAGGTAGGACCGAAAAAGTGGTTGTGAGAAAATTGAAGAAGCGAAAAGATAAAAAGAAGGTAACTAAGGCAGCAGGGCATCTTGGCCTGATATTTTAAAGAACGTGGTTGACAAAGCTGCGAAGCAATGAATTTTTACAGAAGTTTAATTGAATAGACCCTGCAGAATATTAAAGTTATCTTAATTTCGAGATACACTGTAAGTTATTTGCTTTCATTATTTGCCATGTATCGAGAATTTTATGAATCTGAGTGTGATTACCATTCAAGGAAAAGTAATGGAAATAAAATACCTAGGGATTAGACAGACTGTCCAGCTAAGGTAGTGTTGCCAGGCCCGATTTGTTTTTAATCGGTACATAAGCAAAAACAAATCGGGATTTAGGGTTGTAGATCGATACACATAAACAACAATAGCCCAGTAAATGACCGTTTTGGAGTGTAATTTTCAGTCAACTCCTAATTGCATAAAAATCTGGTTTTAGGTTCTACTTACTGTCTGCTTCAAAGAGTTCAATTTGTACCGTTGGTTGCTTTTACTTGGGGGTGGCAGTTACAGTTACCCCTTTTCGGGGATAAAAAACGCGCGTTTAAAGTAAGTCCCAATATGGATCAACTGACTAATTCTAAAAAACTTTTGTTCTATATAATTTTTAAACTAAGTCAATACTTTTCGAGTAATTTTATCGAAAAAAATATTCTTAGTAAAAATGTAGCTTTTAAAAAAGAAAAAAAATTGTATGTTCAGAAAGTCTATAAAACCAGTAAAAGCAAAGTTGTAGTTCATCAAAAATACATTCTTATTGCTCAAATTACAAATCGAATTTTTCAACTTGAAATAACAAAAAAATTAAGCAATTTTCGGGCAAAACCTATTAAAATTTTTTAGTGTTTAAAAAAATCTTTAATTTTGTTTTATATAAAAGTCTCTAGCATTAAATCTAAGCCAGTTACGCTCAAAATAAAGTTGGCCCCTTTTTTTGGTAAAAAAAATCGTGAAAATCTCCCCCTATTTAGCACCGTAAATGTAGTTAATCATTACCGCTTTACCATTTACTTTATATGTGTATTGTTTATACGATCTGTAAGGTTTACCGGTTGGGAGTGCTTAGTTTTAAAAAAAAATTGGTTTTATAGTAAAAAAAATTTCCTAAAATATTGGAAAATAAAAGTATTAGGGATACCAAAAATTAAGGAGTAAAAAGTAAGTAGGTTTTGCTTTTATAAATATGATAGATTCATTTTGTTTTTCTGTAAGACAAAAATTGGTTAAAATATGGCTGTTCATATTTTGCATACACTCGTGATTAGTGACTCGTTCAGGCCCTTTCAATCATGTAAAAAATACATAAGTAAAATAAATTGTTTGTAAAGCTGTAACGACTTTTTACAAAAAAAAAGAAGTCAACTTGATTTTGAGCATAACTCGCTTAGTTTTGATGCTAGAAAATTTTTTAAAATATAAAAATGAAGCTTTATTAAAAAAGTTTTAATTGATTTTTCCCGAAAAGTGCTTCACTTCTTGGTTATTTCACGTTGAAATATTTGATTGGGAATTTGACGAATAAGAACGTATTTTTCATGAGCTACAATTTTGCTTTTGTTGGGTCTAGTACGAGTTCACAATTTTTTTAATTTTTTTATATTATGCTACATTTTTGCTAAGAATATTTTTTTCGATCAAATACTTACTTTTTGAGTTATTTGTGAAAATCGCCTGGAAACGTGATTTTTTTTTGTCGAAAAATAAACATTTTCAATCCTAAATAACTCGAAAAGTGTTAACTAAGTTAAAATTCTATAGAACTAAAATTGCTTAAAATTAGTCAATTTATCCATCTCCGGACTTATTTTAAACGCGCGGTTTTTCACCCACCGAGTAAAAGCAACCAACGGCACAAGTCGTCAAAATTTTCATGCAATTCTGAGTTAATCGTAAAAATTTCACGGTATCGCCGTATTTCCAGTTCATTTACTGGACTACAAGGTGTTTCTGTAATCTGTATTTAATCCTACATAATAATAATAATCAGACGAAATTACAAAAAAAAATCGTAGATTAAGTAAATTATTTATTTTTTATTATTTTGCCGCTTTTAGGAGTGCCTTGTTTTTATAACATAGTTATAAAATTCACTGCAAGTCATTGGTTTTCGTTGGTGAAAATCGGGACATTTAGTGTCCCGATCAGGTACAAATCGGTACGCCTCCCCAGACCCCTTAAAATCGGGACGTCCCGCGCAAATCGGGACACCTGGTAACGCTAAGCTAAGGTGATGTTAAAAATTAAGCAAGAGATCAAGTAACCGCCACATTAATTACAAGATAAAATCAAAAATATATTTATATCGCATGTACCAGATCAATAATGGAAACTGCAGAAATTACATAGAATACTTTGAAGAGTTACGAGAAACACATATTGAGAGACCGAATAAGGAATGACGAGGTTAGACCAAAATGTAATGTACAGGATATAAACGAATGTACAGAGGATAGAAAAAAATAGAACAATCACATCAGTAGAATCTGGTGGTAGAATCAAGTGGTAAAAGAAGTATGGTCTTACCGCGCAAGAAATGGAATGAAAATCTGCCAAGCAAAACTGCTTATAGAAAAAAAAAATGAACAAGAACAACAAGAAGAAGAAAAATAACTGAAACGTGAACATATTCGAGTAAAACCAACTTGTATGGTAGCAGCTTGACATAAAATGTGTAATAATTTGAGCTCGAGAAATATGCAAAATGCATATTAAGTGCATATTTGCATATTATGGATAAATTTTGTAAGTGCATATGCATTTTAAAAGAGAAATGAGAAGTCTCATATCTAAACAATAAATCTCAAAATTCTTGTGGAAGTACTTTCTGGTAATATCCTTAATATCTGGCTTTTACAATTTATGAGGCGAATAAAGGAAACGAAGGAGACTCTACAATATGCAGTCACATTTTGTTAGTGAAAACATTTTGTTATTGTTAAGTGATGCTGCGCCATATGACCAAAAGTGGACATTTAAAAATATTTTTTTCAAATTTGTTACTTGTTCAGAGCACGCTTCTGCTACAGCTAGAGTAGCAGGAGGCTGCAAACTGTAAGGATGGAATTTCCAATGGTCAATACCCTTCTATCAAAAATAAAAACATATTTTTAAAAGCCCTTCTGCGTTTTTAAAAGATCGTTTACCGAATGTGCCTTTACCACCTGAAGCTGTGATAACTAGATGGAGAACATGGTTAAATTCTGCAAATTTCATAACCGATATTTTGAGGGAATTAGAGACGTTATTTGTAGTTTCAATGTAGACGTAACTCAGGTGCTATGCAAAATGTGTGGATGTTTAAAAAAAACCGTTATTAAAAAGTAATTTGATACATATCTAAACCAATTTTGTAAATATTGTTTAGCCAATTAGTAAATTAAAAAAGCGAAACATTTCTTTAGACCAAAATATTGAAATTATCAATTCATTAAATAAAATAATGAAACACCTTGGTGAAACCAACAGTGTATCAAGAATTCTGCACGGCGTTAAAGAAAAATGAGGAATATCACAAAATAATTTAAAAAAAAATATTATTAAGATGGGGAAATGTGAAGATAATTTTATTTTATAGGTAGAACCCTCAATTAAACAATATTTTAAGTTTGCTTCTTTAACTTCATGTGAAGTAGAAAGAAGTTTTTCGTGTATACTTAAACAATTATAATTTAGAAAAACGTTTAATAATGTACAGTTTTAATCATAATTGTAATAATAAATAATAAAGAATGATGATAAATATAAAGAAGACATGAATATAATGAATGATGTAGGTTATAGAAATCTCAATAATAGTACATTGTTTACCGGGTAGGAAAAGCTTAACATTCCTGGACGACTGTGAAGATTGCTAAGTCGAGGCGCAAGCCGAGACTTAGCAACACAGAGTCCAGGAATGTGGCTTTTCCTACGAGGTAAACATACTATTTTTCCGCAAATCGCCAGGAAATTTTGACATTCCTGTCAAAATTTCTTGAAGAAAAAGTCAGGACTTCCTTACTGTAAGGAAATGTCATTTCCTTACTGTAAGGAAATGATATTTCCGTACAGTTGTTAGTGTTCTACATACATGATAATTCAACCTCAATACGTTTCCATAGTAACCCAAGTAATTTTATTAGGAATTTCAAAGCACCATTTATTTGGGAATAAAATTATCGCGTTTTTTTTTAAATCAATCAATATCTGTCGAATTTTAAACGATTTGCGGAAAATATTTTTTATGACATTAGCATAAAATAAATATTTTTTTATTTAGCTTAAATGCCTCGACAGTCTATCAAATAAATAATTAAATAACTTCAAAACAAGGATTAGCGTGTCGTTTATTTATATGCATTAATAGTAGATTATACCACGAGTCAATAATGATGGCTATTATTCCCGAGGAATATTTACGAACCGAGCCGCGTTAGCGGCGAGGGAGTAACATTCCGAGGGAATGAGAGCCATTATTGCGAGTAGTATACTCTACTTTATCTACGACAACTTAATTAATTTAAGATTTTTAATGAACAACTTTATTTGTTAAAAACATTAAAATTAGTAATAGTACAATTAATAAACTGAATTGGTTGAGAATCATCATTAACTTTAGTAGAGTTTTTAATACAAATATTTGGGATCTCGATTGCTGTAGAACAAGAAGATGGTACATTACTGTTTATCTCTTTAGCGATAGTATCTGCTGTAGTTGCCTTGTTTCTCATAGACTGATCAATGTATCCTTCAGCTACCTGTGTTGACTTCCAGCCCCCATGACGCTTTAATCCAGTTAAATCGCCTCCTCCATCATTATACAGACTGGCAGATGATCTGCGATAACAATGGCCGGTATAACTTTGAGGATTTGGCAAGTTTAAATATTTTAAATATGCTGTTGCTGTAGCTAGTTCTACAATTTCTGGTGGTGTACAATTAAAAGATTCTTCATTTTCGTCCATCTCAACACAAACTGTCAAATATACTATTCGTTTGACAGTGACACTTTTTGAGGTTGATTATTTTGTTTCCGTGGTGAATTTTGTGATTGTTGTGCCAGAGGGATTAATAGCTATTAATCCCGCATTATTAATCCCTAAGGGATTATTATATGGCATTATATTGCAAACACCACAAGTATAATACATATATTATGTATCAGTCGTAGATAAATATATAAAAGCATATTTAAGTGCATATTTCAACTGTTTTTTGTGCATATTTGCATGCATATTTTAGGGTTTTTTAAGTGGATATTTTACGAGCTCTAGTAATAATTATACAATATCTAGCCAAAATAATTTACCAGTAAACGTGTTTTTGTAAATTTTTCCAAAACTACCAGAAAACAATTCCTTAACACACCTATTATAGATAATCAAACTTGTTTTGTAGAATGCGACATTTTAAATTTGATTTTATACATTAGTCCCAATCCAATTTGGCACCAGTTGTTACCAAAAGTAGATTTATTTTCCAACACCGACCGTGATAAATCTGGTCTAATGAAAATATTAATTTTTCATCCGTGCTTTGAAAGTGTTACAAAAATACAGATATCCAGCACTTCCAGTTTCGTCTAATGATAATGTTTTTGTGGTTGTCGACTGACAAATGATTTATTTTTCTGTTTACTTCTCGAATATACTTTTATCGAAAGAACTCAGTCGTAATTTACTAAAAGCGTTTTATGCTCATTTTTTTTTTTTGATTCGTTCATTGTTACCTGTACCTTTGTTATTTTCTATTTTATTCGGCAGATATATCGTGCAAGTATCTAAGGCTTTAATTGAAAAATACTCTAACTCGCAAAAGTACCCGGACACTTAGTTTATTTTAAGTAAAATAAAAAGTAGATATAAGAAAAACTTAAATTTTACAATTTTTTTGTTCCGGAGTAAGACATTTTTAAACGCTTTTCTTTACTTCAATAATAATTTGCATCAAATCTTTAGACGTTAATTTGACTGACTTTTCTTTAATGCAAATGAATGAAAATTTGCAGACATATGCATTCGCGGGAACAATACACGAATAGTCAATAAAAAAAATTATTTTTATTAATTGTTTAAATAAAAAAAAAACGATTTTAACGGAAAATGCTTAAATTCTCTTGTGTTTTTACAATGTAGAAACTTCAAACTTTTACGGATTGTAGCTAATGATAATATGAACTATACATAATTTCACTTTGTACGTTAATTGTTTACGTTATGCTTCATAAATAAACAATAAAGTTTAAAATTTTGAACGCTCATATATTTGTTTATAATATATAAATCGGCGTTTATTCGTGTCAAATTTCAATACGATACGAAACAAAACTTAACCAAAACTCGAATTCAAAAAATTCGTGTTTCTATCGTAGTCTTGAAAAAACCACCGGTAGAGACGTTTTGTACTACAATTAACATTAGAATTCGTTTTGTCGTATTAACTAATTAAACGCTTTTTTTTTAGTTCAATCGTTTGGGTGACATCTTTGGACGTTAATTTGACTGCCTTTTCTTCAATGCAAATGACTAAAAATTTGCAGACATATGCATTCGCGCGAACAATACACGAATAGTCAATAATTTTTTTTTGTTTATTAATTGTTTAAATAAAAAAAACGATTTTAACGGAAAATGCTTAAATTGTCTTGCTTTTTACAATGAAGAAACTTAAAACTTTTACAGATTGTAGCTAATTATATGAACTATAATACATAATTTTACTTTTTACGTTAATTGTTTACGTTATGCTTCATAAATAAACAATAAAGTTTCAATTTTTTTGCCGAATCCGACTACTTTTCATGTTTGTACATCATATGTTTTATACTTATTTTAACACATTAAATGCCAAACACACCTATAGGTGTGGTATGTATGAAATCTTTTACCAAAAAAAATGTTTGCACCAACATGATAATAAAAATTTTTGTTGGTTTCCGAACACATCTATAGGTGTGCTTGGGCTTCTCGTTAGGATGCCGAACACACTTATATAGGCATGTTGTGTATGGGTTCTGTTAATGAAAAAAACAAGGTTTGCACCATCGATTGATATTAAAAAAATTTCCGGCAGTCAACCTGTCAATAAACATGACGATATATTTTAATGTGAAAAGTGTTTAAAAAAGTGACTAAAAAGTAAAAAGTAATAAAAATATGAAAATAGTTATTTTCCTAACAAGTGCAGAAAGTCATTCTTTTCCGCACGCGACTGCAGTTTGCCGAACGACGCGAAGCGGGAGTTCGGCAAGCAGTCGAGTGCGGAAAAGAGACTTTCTGCAAGAGTTATGAACAATATTTTTTCTAAGAGTCTTTAAAAAATGACCAAATCTTAATCAATTAATTTAATTAATATGAAAATACATACACAAATTAATTCTTTGACAAGGTTGTCAAAACCAAACTTTCAATATAATTAGTTAACATGACGACGATCTTGGTTTCCATGACGATGATTCAAAATGACTGTTATTTTCTACCGATTTGACTTTCGAATATTATGTCAAAATAATTTTATTTCATCGAATTGTCGCGTTAATTTCATTAAAACAGGAACACAATAAGATATATTTGAAATAAATTAGTAAATAATATCTAAATATTAGTTAATTGCATGTACCTATTATAATTACTTTAAGGCCATATTAACATATCTAAATTAACACGCGTGCGGAAAAGTAAAAACCGCGTGCGGAAAAGTAACACGCGTGCGGAAAAATAACACGCGTGCGGAAAAGTAAAACTTTCTAAACTAAAATGCGTGCGCGAAAGTAGACATTTTTGCACGCTCGTAGAAAAAAATATTTTTAAGAGACGCTTTTCTTTAGTTACGAGTGCCTAAAATTAAACATATAAAAAATCAACTGAAAGGCAAAAAATGAAGAAAGTTAAAAATCATTCGTTAAAGAAAAGCTTGGTGTGAAAACCGTTTTTTCTACGAGCTTGCAAAAAGGTCTACTTTTGCGCACGCGTTTTAGTTTAGAAAGTTTTACTTTTCCGCACGCGTTTTACTTTTCCGCACGCGTGTTAATTTAGATATGTTAATATGGCCTTAAAGTAATTATAATACATGCAGTAAACTAATATTTAGATGTTATTTACTAATTTATTTCAAATATATCTTATTGTATTCATGTTTTAATGAAATTAACGCGAGAATTCGATGAAATAAAATAATTTTGAAATAATATTCGAAAGTCAAATCAGTAGATAATAACAGTGGTTTTGAATCGTCGTCATGGAAACCAAGATCGTCGTCATGCTAACCAATTATGCTGAAAGTTTGGTTTTGACAACCTTGTCAAAGAATTAATTTGTGTATGTATTTTCATATTAATTAAATTAATTGGTTAAGATTTTGTCATTTTTTAAAGACTCCTAGAAAAAATATTGTTCCTAACTCTTGCAGAAAGTCTCTTTTCCGCACTCGACTGCTTGCCGAACTCCCGCTTCGCGTCGTTCGGCAAACTCCAGTCGTGTGCGGAAAAGTATGACTTTCTGCACTTGTTAGGAAAATAACTATATTCGATGAAGACGTGCCACGCTTTTCTTTGACGAATGTGTTAAATTTTTTAACTTTTTATTATTTTTGCTTTTTGGTTGATTTTTTTATAATATGTTTAATTTTAGGCACTCGTTACTAAAGAAAAGAGGCTTTTAAAAATATTGTTTTCATATTATTTTATTCAATTTTAACACATAAAATATTTCTAAAATATAGATAAAAAAATCAATTATTTCCTCCTTAAGCTCTGATCCTTTCTAGCGTTATCAAGCAAAGCGCGGAAATCTCGTTTTTGCGGTATTTGTTCTCACTCATTTATTAGCTCCTGTTCTAACGCTACCACAGCTTCAAACTTGCCATGATTATAGAAAACCACTATTCCCAAATTGTCCCACAAATTCTCTATCTGATTAAGCTCTGGAATGCCAGGAGGCGAGGCCAGTATCGGAACACCAACATCTGTAAAGCATGCTTATTATCCTAACTATTGGAATAGTCTTCCAGACATTCAGTGTACGTATCAGCATTAGGATCAACTGCCCCTGACATACCCAGATCTGTATGTACCTTCAATTATACCGCTCCATAATACTATATTTTAACCAGCAAACTGTACTCTAGGCGTAAGGCAACGTGGCTACAGCGTTCTCGACGCCTTCTGCACAATCTTTGACGGCCTTCAGGCAAATATCTTGTAAACCGAGATTCGTCTGTAAACAGAACGAGTCTCCAATCTTCTATATCCCAATCTGCATTAGAATGACAGACTTTCAAGCGAAGTATCCTAAGAGTTGTGTTTGAATTCATGTAAATATTTGGTTGTGAATATTTCGAAGCATTTTTTTTCCTTCTTTATACTTATGTGTCGAAACCTGTATCCTTTCCACCCTCTTATCGAAAAATATCGTATTTCGCGGAGACACAGGGTTCAGGGTAACACTTGAACGAAAAATTTCTTCCCTATATTATAAGGAGATGAGGTGCATCTTAACAGCCGACGCTTGAACACATGGTATGGTACCACAAATATCTGACAGACTCCTTGTTAAAGCTATAGTAGTAACTGTCAGCTCTAGAAGCAGTTGAAGTCTCAGAAACCGATCTTCCATGTTGTTTGTTGACCTTGGTCTTCCTTATACGGATCTTCTTGAGAAAGAACCAACTTCTCGAAATCTTTTTAAAGTATAGGATATTGCACTTCGCAAAACGCGAAGCATATCTTTGATATATCGAATGGAATGTCCATCATTATGAAGAGATGGTACCACAAACATGTGCCAGACTCCTTGTCAAAGCTATAGTAGTAACTGTCAGGTCTCGGAGCAGTTGAAGTCTCAGAAACCGATCTTCCATGGTGTTTGTTGACCTTGGCCTTCCTTGTACGGATCTTCCTGATTAAGAAACAACTTTTTGAAATATTTTTAAAATATTGAATATTGTACTTTGCAAAACGCGAAGCATATCTTTGATATATTGAACGGAACGCCCATCATTATGAAGAGCAACAGCTCTGGCTTCATTACAAATTAATCTTCGTTTTTAAAAACAAAGTTTTTCTTTCCCGAAAAAGCATCCACCATACACCAAAAAGGAATATAATCAATTTAACAAGCATTCATCATCAGTAGCTCGACAACCCTTTTTGGGTCCTGGCTTGTTCTAGGATTTTCCGCATTCTCTTCTGTTTCTTGCTTTTGTTCTTCCAGTGGGTAATCTCAAGTGTTTTCAGATATTGTTCCACTTGTTCAATATATCTAAGTTTGGGTCTACCCTTTGACCTTCTTCCTACTGGTCTCTGCCTCATTATATGTTTTGATGTTTCAGTCTCCAACTTCCGTTTAACATGGCCCATCCAGCGCAGACGTCCGATCTTTGGATGTTATGACGTCGGGTTCGATGTATGCTGCGTATAGTTCAAAATTATAAATTCTGCGCCATACGTCATTTTCTTTCACCCCCTTATATATTTGTCTAAGGATTTTTCGTTCAAGCATAATTAATAGGTTCTCATCGCTTTTCGACAGTGTCCATATCTCTGATCCATATAAGGACCGGTTTTATATCAGGATTTTGTATATTTTGCAATTGGTTTTCCTCGTGATGTTGTTAGACCTTAGATGTTAAATTAGTCCATTAAATGTTTTATTAGCCAAATTAGAAGCTAAATTTAACAAGTTAATTATTTCAAGTTAATATTTGATTTATCTCCAAGGAAAACAAACTAATAATTCATTAGATAAATAGTCACTTCTCTACGCATGTTAAAACTAAGTGTCAATATACATGTAGTCGCATAGTTGCTCTTAAACTTTAAAACAAAAAAATATATAAAAGTAAACGTGAAAAAATCTGAAGGAAAATTCATCTCCCATATCCTTCTGACGCCATAAAACCAAAAATCTTTTTTCTAATCCATCAACTTCTCCTCATATTGTATGTACAGTGTACGCTCTACTGATATAAGGTCTACTACCATCGCATAGGGAGTATCTGAAATGTCAAAGTAAAGATAACTGGGGATGAAATGTCGCCTCTATTTAGGAGGGTTGCTTTCGATAAGTTTCACTATCAGGTTTGTTGAGGCTAAAGCTCAGTGGCCTGTCAAAATAGGGAAGTTATGTAATATACTTTCTTATAATTTGAAAACACACAATTATTGACAATATAGGATTCAACAACTAAAAATTATATTTTAGAAAAATATCAGTATTAAAAAAATCTGAAAAGTGTTAGTATTATTATTTTATAAAATAGTCAAAATTATGGCAGAATTAATTTATTGGTATAGAGCAAAAATAATCTAAATGCATTTCTAAAGATGCTTAAATCAAAGTCCTTCTTATAAATTATTGACACATAAATACAAAGATATCTGTGTTATATGCTTCGGGAATACTCCATGTCTTTCTCAAGCCCCTACCGGTTCTGTCAGTATCCCTACCTTAAATATGGTGTGCCAATTTAATAATTTTGGCTATCAAAGTATTCAGAATAATATTTCAATATATTTTCCAACGACGTCCATGTTGGTGTGAGTACTTTATATTATTGTCCGGCGTATTGTCATAAATTTTTTTAACGAGTTTTTTTATATACAATTGACTTTTAGTTTTCACAGCACGTGTTGGTTCTACATACTTATATGCATGCAGGAATCATACACAATTTAACTACTTAATATTACTAAGAATTCTATTTACGTTCATTGCCATCTATCAAAAAATAATGAAACAACTAGCAGATGTGGAGTACCACGTCAGGCCCCACGTTGGGCGCCATTGTGTCATGATGAAACAGCACAGAAAATTGAAATACGATTTTACAATAGTACTTCAATTTTTTGTGGTGGTTCATCGTGACAAGCTATTACAAGATTAGATATAAGCATTTTTCAGTACGAGAGCCTGTTAACAATTATAATTATAATATGAAAAATGTATAACTAGGTTATTCTTATTTCCACATGAATTATAAATTCTTAGTTTTAACCAGGTTATTCTGGGATGAAAATCCAAATGCCGTATTTTATACTATTTTTTGCCAGAATATAAATACCAAGCTAAAAATAATACTACACTCGTATAAATCGGCGTTACTTTCATCTTCTGCGTCAAGTGAGTGACGCTTCGATTGCCGTGAATGATTGCTTTCGACACATTGAGTGACGTTAATATGGATTTAGATATGCAAAGCAAGACCCCTGAATTTATTGGTTTTGCATTTGCAAAAAAGACAGTATCGGGATTATAGTATTCCAATTGATTATGAAAGATATATATCGAAAGCAAAAATAAATACTAAATATAATCTGTTCGAAGCGATTGTATGATTGCTTCGAATTTGAAATTAGGAACGTTGACATAAATTTATCTGGAATTATTCTATCGGATAGTGGAAACTGGGATGTCACGATTGACTATGATGGAGGCACTGGCAGATAGCTCAAAATATGTTGGCTTAAAAATGAATATAACAGAAAGAAAAATAATGACAAACATAGACGACACCAGACAAATAACTTCTTCTTCTTCTTCTTCCTACTTTATAAATAGGCTCAATGCCTGTTTTACTTTGGTTTTTAGTCTCAATTGACACTGTCTGACCATCTTTTCCTCGGTAGTCCCAATGATCTTCTTCCATTTGGTGATTTGTCTCTTGCTATTCCTACTATTCTATTTTCTGTCATTCTTTCTATGTGTTGATTCCGTTCTATTTTTCTTCTTTTGGTCCACATGTTTATTTCTTCTTTACCACATCTCGCTCGTATTTCCTCACTTCTTGCTCTGTCTCTTAGAGTTTGGTTTGTTATTTTTTGTAAGACTTTCATTTCTGCTGTTTCCAGCAGTATTTGTGTTTTCGCCGTATCTGCTCTTATTTTCGCTGTGTACGTCATTATCAGTCTTATTGTTGATTTATATATCCTGGTTTTCGTTTCCATTGTGAGGTATTTGTTTCTCCACATTGTGTTGTTGAGACATACTGCTGCTCTGTATGCCATGTTCACTTGCTTTTGTACTTCTTCCACTTTTCCGTAGCTTGACAGTTTTATTTCCAAGTATTCCGTTTCCATCACTTGTTCTATTATTATTGTTATAGACAGATAAATATATTATGACAATGAGGTAAAACAAATTCAGGAATATAACTACTTAGGCCAAATTATGAACTTGACAAAGAGAACCAATGTATGAAAATCACTAGAAGAGCAAGACTCCCAGCAGGATTTCTAAAACTAACCAAGGCAAATATGAATAAACCAGCCCCAACATAAAGGGCAATGAAAAGGGCAATGTTAGGTATATGCCTGTCAGAAAAAAGAGGAAGGGCTAGGTAAGTACAAAAACAAAAGTCGGGGATACCATAACAAAAATTGCTAAACTTAAATGGAGCTTAGGAGATCTGACTGCAAGACCAAAACCAATATTGGAATGCTAAAATATAACATTCGAGACCTTTTAAAGGTAAACAACCAAAAGGAAGACTGCAAATGAGATGAGTAGATGACATTCAAAATATAGCCGGAACAAATCGAAAGCATATTGTTCAGGATAGAGGTCGATGGAACAATTTGAAACAACAATGAACGATAAAAAGCTAAGAAGACAAGACAAAGAATAATAAATTTTAATTCAAAAAGATGTTGCATTATTGAGTGTGTTATTGTCACATATTTACCGGAAGATTTTTTTTATTTACCGTCCACCACTTCTTTAACCTTTCCGTTTGCTAATTTATATTAATATAGTGTTATTTCTGTATCTTTACTTCCATCAGACACTCGACAAATACAAATAAATTCACAAACGGAACGGCCTGAGGAGGTTTCTTGCTATTTCCCATTTTAAGTGGTTAGCTACAAAAGTACCATCTATTTTGATGAATATAAACGAAAACGATATTTTACTATATCGTTTTCTGTCTTTTGAGCTATTAAGAGGCATTTTTGAAGATTTGTTTTAAATATCTGTACTACATTAGTTATTATGATAGTTGATATACATTAATTGTTTTACTTTTAGATGCACAATTCGACAGAAAGCGTGGTGGTTCTGTCTTCAGTTCAACTTTCATCAACAGGCCTGTACAGATGCGAAGTATCCGGGGAAGCACCGTTTTTTGAAACAGTTACCGATCACCAGAAAATGACAGTAGTTGGTAAGTAATTTTCTTGTATTTAAACGAGCTATAATTTTTTTAAAATATTATTAAAATCAAAATGATCGATTGGCTGAAAGCTAGAAATATTCCCCTTCCAGCTAACATATTCAGACCAGACCTGCATGCCAATATAAAATTACATAAACCAAATTTGCTGTTGATTTCTTTGTTATTGTTATTAGAAATAACGGACATAACGTATTAATGCTCTCACCATGTCATTTAGATTTAAACACGATAGAGCAAGTCTCTACAACGTGGTGTTTAGCCGTTTGCCACATTGTAGAGACTTTAGAGCCAGATCAAGAGATAAAATGTAGAATCGAGATAGCCCTCACATTTTTAAAATGAGGTCATTCTTCTGTAATGATAACTTGCAACTTCAACTTCGAAAGCGCATGATTAAATGTTACATTTAGTCAGTCCTCTTATACGGTGTCGAAGCATGGACATTAAAAGTATCCAACATTAATCGTTTGGAAGCTTTTGAACTGTGACTGCATATACGTACACTAAAAATACCATGGAAGGTTATGCTGACAAATGTAGCAGTCCTTAAGATAGCAAATGTTGCTCGCGAGCTGATTGAGAACATCAAATGTAGAAAAATGTCCTATTTTGTACACGTCGTAAGGGGAGACCGATATAATATTCGTAAATTTATTATTCTGCTTCCTTCTTGTATGTAGGATTTAAAGCATGTTTCTTCTTCGATATTAGCCTCGTAAATTGTTTAAGTTATCGCACCATTTTTTCATGGTTTGCCAATACTTCATCGTCCATTTGGTGACTTATCTCATGCTATTCGTACTATCCTATCCTCTGCCATTCTAATAATGTGTTCGTTCCACTCCTGTTTCCGTTTTGTCACCCATCCATTTATGTCTTCTACATTGCATGATCGTATGTTTTCGCTTCTCTCCCTATCCAACAGAATTCTCCCTGATATTAGACTGAGTATTTTTATCTCTGTTGTATCTAGTAGTCGTCTCGTTTTAGATGTGTCAGGTCCTGTCTCCACCGTGTATGTCAATATAGGTCTAATTACTGTTTTATAGATTCTTGCTTTTGTGTCTTGTCTTAAGTGTTTGTGCTTCCTGTTGTGTCATTAAGAGATCTAGCCGCTTTACTTGCTTTTAAGCGTTGTTGTCGTACTTCCTCTTCAACATCTCCGTAACTGGTTATATCTATTCCCAGATATCCAAACCTTGCTTCCTGCTTTATTATTTTTCCACCAATTTCGATTTTACATCATAGTGGGTATTTAGATGTTGTCATACATTTGTTTTTTTCTGCCGATAGTATCATATTGTATTCCTTGGCTGTTGTATTGAAGATGTGTGCTAATCTTTGGAGATCTCCTTCTGTCTCGGAGATTAATGCGGCGTCGTCTGCATACCATAATATTTGGATTTCTTTGTTCCCCATTCTGTAACCATGACCTTTACGTACTGCTTCTATTATTTCCTCCATTAAAGAGCAGTGGGCTTAGCTAGTCACCTTGTCTGACTCCGCTTTGTACTGGTATAAACTGCGTTAGTTTTCCATTTATCTTTGCATGTTTTCGATGGTTTGTATAATATTGATTGGTATGTTTCTTCGACTTGGATGTGATCGAAAGCCTTTGTCAGGTCTATAAAACATAGATATGCTGGTTTATTGTACTCAATGGCCTTTTCGGTGATTTATCCCAGTACAAATACGGCGTCTACGCAGGATCTTTCGGATCTGAATCCTTGTTATTCATCTAATAAAATTATTAGTTTATTGATTTTAAAAGTGTTAAGTATATAGTCCTGTCGCCAGGGGGGGTACAACGGCCTCCTTAATTCAGATGGACTACCCAAGTCTTTTTTATGTATTTTGACCCGTAGAATACGAATTTTTTGGGTAACTGTTGATCCGGATGTCGATAAGATTGTTATAGACAAAGCACTTGAGGAATTACATAACGGCGATTTCTCGCAAAACAAAACATATTTTTGTATTTTTTGGGTCATTTTAAGCAAAAAATATTCCTACAAGTTTTTTCGTAGAATGCATAGTTTTCGAGATAACCGCGGTTGAACTTTCAAAAAATTGAAAAATTGCAATTTTTGAACCCGAATAACTTTTGATTAAAAAATAAAGTAGCAATTCTGCTTACCGCATTTGAAAGTTTAAGTCAAATTATATCGGTTTTGATTATTTGCATTGCTAAAAATTAATTTTTTTATTGTTAAACTAATCTATAAACACATAGTGTTTCCCGTGCCTAATACATGCGTTTTAACGCATGCTACGTAGAAATTGCCTCGCTTGCACTCGTAGCTACTCTACCTACTCGTTCGATTTTAAATGAGAAATCATTGAAAGCATCACTCACATACTAGGTGTTTATAGCTTTATTTAACAATAAAATAATAAATTTTTAGCAATGCAAATAATCAAAACCGATGTTGTTCTGAAGCTATTTCCTTGTGGCATTTTTTATGATTAATTATTTATATGGGAAATAAGCCACAATTAAAACGAAAAAATAATTTTATTAACGTTTCGACGCCCAAATTGGGTGCCGTTGTCAAAATACAAAATATTACTAAAATAAACTAAAGTGTTGTTGCTAAGCAAAAAAATTCTTCTAATAATTTATTTAATCTCACTCATTTATATTGGCAATTCAGACATATATTATACATTTTAAAGTAGAAGACTTTAAAATGATATTGCCAATATTTATGAGTTGCGTTCCTGGGACGACTTACTGAAAGATAGTTCATTCGATTACATGAAATTACCCCAACTCAAGAATATCCGTCATAAAAAATTATAGCATGTGATATGTCTTTAAAAAGACAACCAAATGCAACGACAGTAAAATTCTCGCGTTAGAGACTTCATAGTAAATCACAAGGGAAAACCAGGAAAAACCCTGTGATACTATCCCGACATCGTAAGTATTTGGTCTTACATTAATTTACTCTCAAAAAATAATACCAAATTCTGACTTGTAACATGTTTAAATTATAAATAATATTAATAATACTAGATATATAAGTAATACTAAAATATAAAATATGTACTAGCTCGATATTATTGACTTACTAATCTTGGTATTTTCTTTCTATTGACTTCCTCTTTCAGTATGGGTAACCACATCCTACTGCATTCTACCGAGGAATTTGCGACACAATTGGTTTCATTTAGCATAATTAGAGCCGCTTCTTTGATTTTTCTCTTTTTACTATCTGATTCTTTCAGGACTATACTTGAATCTCTCCACTGAACTCTATGTTCATTATCCCATGCGTGTTGACATATTTGAGATCTCTCAAATTCTCACACACACACCAACAGATATCTCAATTACAAGTCAAATTACAACATCAACGTTAAAAAGGGAATCATTAAATCCTTATATGATAGAGCCAAAATTACTTGTTCTAACGAAAATTCCTTTTTAGCAGAAAAACAATTGTTAACATCTGTTTTATTAAAAAATGATTATTCTTTATCGTTTATAAATAAGGAATTGTCAAGATTGGATCGAATGGAACAGAACAACTTAGAACGGGATCCTACAACATTCACCAGAAATAATACGAGGAAAATATCAATACCATATATAAAAGGACTATCCGAGAAACTTAAAACAATAGGAAATAAATTCAACATTTCAACAACATTCAAAACAACAAACACATTGAGATCTATTCTATCTAAAACTAAACCTAACAACGATCAAGAAAGAACAAAGAATTGCATTTATAAAATACCTTGTGAATGCGAACATTTTTATTTAGGTGAGACATCAAGACCATTAGACGTTAGAATAAGTGAACATCAATCTTATATTAAAAATAGAGAATTTGAGAGATCTCAAATATGTCAACACGCATGGGATAATGAACATAGAGTTCAGTGGAGAGATTCAAGTATAGTCCTGAAAGAATCAGATAGTAAAAAGAAAAAAATCAAAGAAGCGGCTCTAATTATGCTAAATGAAACCAATTGTGTCGCAAATTCCTCGGTAGAATGCAGTAGGATGTGGTTACCCATACTGAAAGAGGAAGTCAGTAGAAAGAAAATACCAAGATTAGTAAGTCAATAATATCGAGCTAGTACATATTTTATATTTTAGTATTACTTATATATCTAGTATTATTAATATTATTTATAATTTAAACATGTTACAAGTCAGAATTTGGTATTATTTTTTGAGAGTAAATTAATGTAAGACCAAATACTTACGATGTCGGGATAGTATCACAGAGTTTTTCCTGGTTTTCCCTTGTGATTTACTATGAAGTCTCTAACGCGAGAATTTTACTGTCGTTGCATTTGGTTGTCTTTTTAAAGACATATCACATGCTATAATTTTTTATGACGGATATTCTTGAGTTGGGGTTAATTTCATGTAATCGAATGAACTATCTTTCAGTAAGTCGTCCCAGGAACGCAACTCATAAATATTGGCAATATCATTTTAAAGTCTTCTACTTTAAAATGTATAATATATGTCTGAATTGCCAATATAAATGAGTGAGATTAAATAAATTATTAGAAGAATTTTTTTGCTTAGCAACAACACTTTAGTTTATTTTAGTAATATTTTGTATTTTGACAACGGCACCCGATTTGGGCGTCGAAACGTTAATAAAATTATTTTTTCATTTTAATTGTGGCTTATTTCCCATATAAATAATTAATCATCAAAACCGATATAATTTGACTTAAACTTTCAAATGCGGTAAGCAGAATTGCTACTTTATTTTTTAATTAAAAGTTATTCGGGTTCAAAAATTACAATTTTTCGATTTTTTGAAAGTTCAACCGCGGTTATCTCGAAAACTATGCATTCTACGAAAAAACTTGTAGAAATATTTTTTGCTTAAAATGACCCAAAAAATACAAAAATATGTTTTGTTTTGCGAGAAATCGCTGTTATGTAATTCCTCAAGTTCTTTGTCTATAACAATCTTATCGACATCCGGATCAACTGTTACCCAAAAAATTCGTATTATGCAGGTCAAAATATATAAAAAAAACTTGGGTAAGTCCATCTTAATTAAGGAGGCCGTTGTACTCCCACTGGCGACAGGACTAATACATCTAAAAGTATTAACATTTTTATCTTGATTATATTTTAAAATGTTTTTATTATTACGTCTTGTTATATGCAATCTATTGTGTCTAGTTGATTAAGTTTTAAGCGATATAATCATTTAAACTTTCAATTGCTTTTTTTATTTCAAATCAGTATTCGCACAATTGATAAATGTTAAAATCCAACCCTGAAGATATTTGAATTTCCTTCTGTTTTGCGATTTGGATTTATCGTGAAAACATTCATCCTAGCAGTGGAGTTGAAATGACTACACTCTGACTGGGAGTGTTGGAAATAAAAATAAAATTGGAAAAGTTTTATGTAACTACAATGCCACAGTGCAATGTATTAGAAGTTTGCTTGAATATTGGAATCGCTTGAAATTCTACCAGGGGTTTTTTGAATAAATGTTAAATTAGGCAATCTTCTTTCAGTTTTATTAGACATACTTTTGGTTTAGATAATCTCGTTGTACCTATTAGCAAGAACTATGTCACTCTACAGCAACTAACTTGTTATGATTGTATTTGTTAAATTAATATTTGGTAACTGTTGCATCCTGCATATACGATATAAAATGGACCGCGTTATGTAATAGCGGATTAAGCGACAAAATGTAGTTTTGAGATAAATCGGTTTAAAGATTTTAAATTTGTTTTTGGTACTATTTCTAAAATATAGTACTGACATGTTTCATATTTAATATATTAATGCAAATGTAAATAGACTTTTACATGTGTTTAAAATTTTTTAAAAATAATTTATATTTTAAAAGTTATTCGATCAAATGTCTCTTAATTCGTTATTGCTTTTTTAAGATATGCATGAGTTAAGATGCGAATACCGGATTAAGAGACATATATTATTTGTCGCTTAATCTGATGTTACCTGACAAAGGATGTCTTTTAATTCGATATCTTAAACGTTGGTAAATATGTTGTTATGTTTTGTAATAAAGAATTAACCGACTATTCGTGGCGCTTGATTCGTTATTACACTTACAAAGGTGCGGATTTTTGTTTATGACGATGGATTATGTACCATTATTGGCATTTAGTTCGATATTACAAATCCTAATGTGAGATTTTTTTTAATAAAATAAAAAATGTCGCTTAATACAGGCATTTAAAAACAACTTTTTTTTTAAATTTTTTTACAAAAAACATATTTTTATACATAGATTTGCACCGTAGCTGCAAGATGGCACTAATATCTCGATTTTGGACGTTTGGCGGTTAATCCGTTATTACATAACGCGGTCCAAATATGATGTCATTAGAAAAGGAGTCTGGATAAATGTATTCAATCTAGAAGATGCTGGTTTCTCCTCTTCCCTTTCCACTTTTATTGATATTAGGTAATTGATTTTAAAAATACACAAGGGTATGGGTTAACACTTTAATCCGCTGGAAGGAATTCGAGAGCTAAATTGGCTCAAAATTAGACTTAGGAAGGAATTCGTGATCAGTCACCATAAGGACCCAGAAACTGTGAAACATGTGAATGTGATTTTAAGGCGCTGCATTGCAAAACACCATAACTAGATGGGCAACTAACGGGAGACCTTGGATTAGTTAGGATAAATCAAACAAAAGATATGTATAGGGTTTATAAATTCTAGACTGGGTGTAAGAAACAACAATGAGCAACAAAAAATAGTGAGCTTTAGCATCAGTGACAAGGGAGATCTTGCATCAGCCTAGCTAGCCCAAGGAACGAAAAAAACCTTGACGCAATCGTTCTCGTTCATTATGTTTTTTGTTGATATATTTTTAATATTTACTATGCTATGTTGCATAATTAGACAAGCTTGCAATTTTTTTTAGCTCTGCTTTGTTTTATCTTGTAGCTCGTTTACCTTTATTACCTATTACAATATTGTGTTTGTTAATATGACATTCTAATCAGCTTGAACACATTATACCATGTTATTTCGTTGTTTTTTTACTTTGAAATATTAATTCGAAAACATATACCTATCTATCTAATCAGCCCTAAACATCCATCCTTGGATATAGACCTCCTCTTCCTTCTTCCATGGCTCTCTATCTTGGGCAATTTGCATCCAATTTGACCGTGTTTCTTCAGGTCATCCGACCATTGCATCTGTGGCCTTTCCCTTTTTCGTTTGTGGTTCCACGGTCCCCAATGTATAATCATCTTAGTCCACCTTTCATCCTTCTGCCGTAGGGTGTGTCCAGCGAACTTCCATTTAAGTTTTGCTACTTGGGTAGAGACATCTTTCACTTTTGTTTTGTTACGGATCCATTCGTTTCTTTTCCTGTCTGATAGTTTAATGTTCAGCATTTGTCTTTCCATGGATCTTTCTGTCTTTGCTATTTTTTCCATATTTTCTTTTGTAAACGTCCATGTCTGAGAGCCATATATTAAAACAGGTAGTATACATTGATTGAATACTCTTGTTTTTAGGTATTACGGGTATTTTCTGTTCTTTAGAATATAAGACAGTTTTCCGAATAATGCCCAGGCCAATCTTATTCTTCTCTTTATTTCTTCGGTTTGATTTTTTTTATTTAATCTAGTAATTTGTCTTAGATATAAAGAGAGAGTCTGTAATTTGGAATAAATTCAATATCTCAAATACTAATTGTTTTTTTAAATGCTCAGACCCGTCGATTAGTATTTCAAATTGTCCTTTTTGACATAAAATAATAATGTATACAGGGTGTTCCAATTTAAAGATATGACGTCATCGTTGATTTTCTTAAATGGCAACACTGTCATTTTGACAGCTATTTTGATAGGGTGTGTAAAGTTATACACAACTGCAAAATTTCAAATTTTTATTCCCTACCATTTACAATATAATAAAAAATAAAGTTATGAAAAACAAGTAATCAAATAATAATTGAATTTAATTATTTCAAATAAGCAAATGCTCATAACGTTGCCCATTAACAATTTGACAATAATTGAGGGCAACATTATGAGTATTTGCTTAATTGAAATAATTAAATTCGATTATTATTTGATTACTTGTTTTTCATAACTTTGTTATTTTTTATTATCTTGTAAATGGTAGGGAATAAAAATTTGAAATTTTGCAGTTGTATATAACTTTACACTCCCTATCAAAATAGCTATCAAAATGACAGTGTTGCTATTTAAAAAAATCAACGATGACGTCATATCTCTAAATTCGAAATGGGACGTTTCGATGCCGCCGGTTCATCGCCGGCCGTTTCGATGCCGCCGGTTCATCGCCAGTCCAGTTCATCGCCGTCATATCTCGCATTTCCTAGAATTCCTAATTGATACTAAAAATAACTAATAATTGTAACTGTCGAAAATTCGGAAATATATCAGATAGCGATTAATTGACTGGCGATGAATCGGCCGGCATCGGCATCGAACTGGCGGCATCGAAACGGCGGCGATGAAACGTCCTAGACCCCTCTAAATTGGACACCCTGTATACATTATTATTGTAAGTCAAAAATGACAATTTCAAATACTAATCGATGGCTCTGAGCACTTTTCATAAAAACAATTAGTATTTAAATTATGGAACTTATTCCAAATTACAGACATAACTTTGTTATTTTCTATTATCTTGTAAATGGTAGAGAATAAAAATTTGATATTTTGCAGTTGTGTATAACTTTACACACCCTATCAAAATAGCTATCATAATGACAGTGTTGCCATTTAAGAAAATCAACGATGACGTCATATCTCCAAATTGGGACACCCTGTATACATTATTATTTTATGTCAAAAAGGACAATTTGAAATACTAATCGACGGGTCTCAGCATTTTTCAAAAAAACAATTAGTATTTGAGATATTGAATTTATTCCAAATTACAGACTCTCTCTGTATAGTCTTTTACTTGTTCTATTCTTGTTTGTGCCACTGTAATTATTAGTTCTTCTTGTTGATTGGTCATGGTTTTTGTTTTACTGTAATTCATCTCCAGTCCTATCTTTGTCGATTCTCTATCTAGTTTTTCCATCATTCTTTGTAATTCTTCACTTCTTTCTGTTATTAATACAATATCATCAGCGTATCGTGAGTGATTCAGATATTGCCCGTTTATGTTTATACCGAAGCCATTCCAGTGTAGTTGTTTGAACACATCTTCTAGCGCTTGGTTGAATAGCTTGGGCGAGATGGTATCTCCTTGTCTTACTCCTCGGTTTATTTTAATAGGCTCCGTTTGTTTCATTAGCTTAATAGTTGTTGTTGCCTTATCATAATATATATTTGTAATTAAGTCGGTATATCTGTAGTCTATTCTGCTGTTTTGTAGGGAATTCTTTACTGCCGAGTATAGCGGGATATGATATTCGTTAGCTTTTTCGATTAATACGAAATGCGAATATGCGAAAACATATTTAAGAATAATCCCAATATCATCCCCAAAGGAATGATTCGGTCGTACAAATTTAAAAGAAAAAAACTTAATTAATTTTAATAATACATTAATGCTGGTATTTTTTCCACAGACTTTCCTTTCAGGATTATCATTGGTATTCTCGTTGTCGTAATATAAAAAACACTTGTACCATGAAATCCGACATTCACTTCCCCTTACCAAGAATATTCTCTCTCACAGGCTTATTCAATTATTCCAAAAGACAGTTTATATCCAATTCAATCTCCTTGCTTTTTCTACCTGTTTCTGGCTTGCGGCTTCCTGATATAATACACCAAGAAAAGTATAGTGGATTGCTAAGGCTTTATTAGTCGCAAAAAATTCTAGAAGTTGCCGATGGTCAAAAAGACTGAATTATTCTTTCACTGAATATTTTGTACATGATTCTAATAACAGTCAATTCTGCGGTTATTCCTATTTATAAAATATTCTGTGAAAAACATGAAACAATTATTTTGTTTAAGAACGTTATTACGTGCTTAATTATTTACGTAAGGAATCCAAATCTGCAATAAAAATGGGAACCCTATTTAATATTATAAAGTTTTCCCCACACAAGGGCGGATCAAGGGAGAGAAAGAATTTAAAAAATAGAAGTTTAAATATTTGCAGTTCAAATATATTTAGTTTTAAACACATACTTATATATGCACAAAACAGGGGATACATATTATGTCTTCTGAACTATAGTTGAACAAAAGCAGTCACGGAAGCTTCAAGAATGACATAGAATTTTTTGTAAATAAAAATGTTGATAATTTTACAAAGTGCCATTTGTTAGAACGGCTTTGGCAGCCATCAATCGTATTAATTTCAATATTCTGTACACACAAAGAATAAAAAAGAAATTAAGCGTTACTTACACCAGCACTTAGAACAAAGGAGTTGGTTGGAAATGTCGCACATTAAAAAGGGATTGTTTTGCAAGTATTGCGTTTTATTTTTCTAATAAAAATATGGTTACAATAAAGGGATGATAAAGCCTTGTCACGAAACCTTCAACATATTTCGCCAAACTCATGGACAAAGACGGAGCCATACAAAACAATGAGGTTATCGCAACCCGCAAAAGTAGTCAGATATTAACCAGATAGACCAGATATTAACCAGATAGGTCTTTAAATATTTAGTCTTCTTGATATAGTGGTCATGTTGTGACTGGCTGATTGACATAAAGTCCATGTCATTAAAAAAAAACAGATAGACTCTCAGAGGTCTAGACAGATACAAGCAAATAGAGAAAGACTACGATCAATAGTAGATTCTATAGTGTTCTTAGGTCGGCAAATTATTCCTCTAATAGGCCATCGTGGTGATGTCCTCCTGCTTCTGGAAGAAGATGCTGGACCTAGCAATAAGGGGTATTGTTAAGATTTAAAATCTCATCAGGAGATAAGACTATTCAACGACACCTATCCACAGCATCAGTGGCACCAACATGTTGTGGTAAACAAGTGATTGAACAAATAATGAATCAGGTTTTTTTTGAAAAATAGCTTTGGTAGAGCCAATATGAATCAGGTTCAAAGTGCAAATTTTTACCCTATCATATTTGACGAAACGACCGACGTATCCCACGTGGAACAGCTTTTTCTAAATTTGAGATACATATTATATACGAAAAATGAAAGATTACCCATGAACCATCATATTAAACATCTTTCCTATGTTCCAGAAAATAATGAACTAGTACCAGTACTATAAGAACAGCTTATATAAGTATTATACATGTACTTGCGTTGGCCAATTTTTTTTTTGTGACACGGTTACAGGAAAATACAGCTTGTTTGATATGTTCGTTTATGGGTAATCTTTCATTTTTCCTACTGTACACAATAACAACATTGGTGAAGACTTTGTCAAGTTTATTGACGATTATGAGAAGATAAAAATACTTAGTGAAAATCAAGAATGAGCGGAAGAAGAAGGCCTGACAGGAGAAGCATTGGGAAAAATAGTATTAAACTTGTTGAAAGAACTGCACTTGGATCCGAAAAAATGTGTAGGAATCGGTACTGACTTTAATTAATAATACTTTAAAAACGATAAGTTTTGAATGTCTTTATTGCACTCAATAGTATGTGACAAGTGCCTTAAAACTCACAATTGTAACCCAAATTTTTAAAAATTACCGCCAAACCCCCGGTCTTCCTCCCAAAAAAAGTTCATGGCCCCTCCCGAAAATCGGCCCTGGATCCGCCCTTGTCCCCACACCACCTCGATCGGGTGGAAGGGGTTCATGTTTGGTGTCATTCGATGCATGTTTGAAAAATATTAGACACGTATTTTCAGTTTTTCGCTCTAATGTTCATTTCGTGAAATATTTGACCATCCCGCTACTTTTGGTATACCCTATATATGGTTTTAGCTACATCGCCCCATGAAAATCGTCAGATTATATTTTTTCCGTAAGCTCTTGAGTATTCAATAATGACGCTTTTTCAATCAATAGCTCTTGAGTATTTCAATATGACGCTTTTTTTACAACTTTTTGACGCGCCCATTTCCTTACGCCCCTCGCAAATCGTCAGATTATTGAAAAATACACTCTTTTACATGTACTTAAATAACCCTATCTTAATCTGACGCGCTCGAATATTTCTGAGGATATATATGTCTTTTACTAGCTATCGTCAACGCACGCTCCTGTATTAGGAGTCCATATATATGGTAGGGGTATACTGCCGTGCTAGGCCCAGAGGCGGTAACTAACGTTTGAAAAAATGGTGGCAAAATCGATTTCAAAATTGAATGCTACAATTTTGGCCCGTTAGGGATTTATGGACTAGCTAATAGATTTAATGCATGGATATATGCCCCAGTTTATTAAGGGAACCATTAATTATATTTTAAAACAAAGTTTTATATAAAAAGAGGTAGATACCGCTAAAACGTTTTATCAAAACTTACTATAATACTAAGCCTATTAGCGGTATGTGGTTTACAGTTGTGATTGATATGAAATAAAAAGCTTTTATGTGTAGTAAAGTTTATTAAATTGAAAGAATTAAAATACTATTAAATGTTATTATTTTGTTGAGCCACGATATGACAACAACAAATTGACAATATTTGGTTGTCGTTATATCTGTTTTCTTTCAAGAGTCAATAAAAACCTATTGGTTCATTAATAATATTGTTCCATTTGTGATTCAATATAGACAATTAAATAGACAACCGAACAACATACCAAAAAACCTATTTAGTATTACAATGGTATTACCTCATAATTAACATTTTTTATAAAGTCTTTTATAGTGCGTCTAATAATTTGGGCGAAACTGTACTTATACTAGGAAAAAACAGAATCCCTTCAGATGGTTAAAGATGTTTGAACAGCTGCTGATGTTAAGCGTTTTAAAGAATTTTTCAACTGTAAATGTGATTGTAAACCATACTTTTCACTTTCTATTCTCAGCCATTATATTCTTAGCGACAAAGGTTCGCTATTTTACGACTTTTATAATAGCAGACACCTACCCTAATATTATTATGCATTGTTATATTATTGGGTATTTCACAATATCATATTGGGTATTAAAATACCATTACTTAATGTAATTAGGGCAAATTTTAACATTTTATTAGTTGTATTGTACCAACTAGTTATATGTTATGATTAAAATATGATCACATTGTCTTTTACCTATTTATAATAACATTGTATAACTAGACTACTAGATATTGTCTAGTTAAGCAATGATAATAGCTTGTATTTAAACAAAAAAAAATGCAATCAATGGGGCTGTTAATCCCATGTACGACCAACAAAGGGTTAATTGGAGAAAACTTGAAGTATGAAACAGACCTTGCGCCTGTACAGGCTAAACATATTTTTTTTTCACCTCTTGTGATTACTTTACAATAAATTGTCCTCTTTCTATAATATTGTCTTCAGTGGTTTCACTCTCTGCTTGGGCGTCCCTACCATAAGAATAGGAAATAAATTGTTATAATTAGCGAAATCGGGAATCCACTTTTCTCTTTGTTATCTAACTTAGCTTTAGAGCACGTTAGGAATGCACAACCAGAGTTAACAAATGGCTTCGCTGCCCAGGAAGATACTGTTAGCCTTTGCTGACGATGTCGACACGATTGTACACTCAGCCAGAGATGCGAAAGAAGTTCTTACACCTGAAGGTGATGCCAGGGAAATTGGTCTTAGGAAATAAAGCGTATTATGCCTTGGTCTTTTTCTTCCTCCTTAGCTTTTCCTTTTTCAGTAGTCACTGTTCCTTACTCTTTCTTTACCTAGTCTTCTTCACCTAAATATTTCTCTCTCAAGTCCTCTTTCACAAAGTCCTTTCATTTTCTCGGTCTTTCTTTACCTCTCCTTGAAGCGTTTTAAATGCCTGCTCAGATGGGGTCAGGGATAAAATTAACTACATGGATACTGGGAGTCGAAAAGGAACTAAATAAGAAGAAACATACACTTAAACCTTCTTTTGCGTACGGCGCTGGAGTTGGTTGTTCGGTGAGCAGGCTAGCGGGTTCGTTTTAAGGAATGGGAGGGTTTTAGAAGAACTAACTACCATTACCAAATAAACAAAGGATATTTAGATATTTAACACTTTACAATCATTATTTTTACAAAATTTTTACCATATTGAAAACAGTAATCTCTATAAAGAATTTAAAAAAACTGTTTCCAACTGCAAATTTTAATATTTACTTGAAAGTAAATCACTTTTATAAACAAAATTTTACAGTACCTTTCAAAAAACATTTCCTTGTCACATCACACTAAAGAAAAATTTCCGTTCAACACGTGGGCGGGCTTCTTCAATTAATGAGGACGACAAAGGGCTTTAGACAATGGGAAACAGGAAAGAAGTTGAGACAAAACCAGACATATCATCGGGGACTCCATAAAATACCATTCTACCAAACTTCAAAAAGGGCAGAACATCCACACCATGCCTGTCACCAACTACGCCGCAATTCATTGGCACTGGGTATTCTTCAATAGTCACAAAACAAAACGCAAACCATTCATTTGACTTCACCTAACGGTAATATCCAATTCATGCCGGCAAGGTGTTGGGTGTGGCAACCGTTCTGTGAGTTTGAACTGCTAGATGCTCGCAGTTTAAATGTCAATTTCGAACTGACTCCTCTACCAAATTTCTCCTCGCTTGCAAAAACCACATTCCGTCATAAACATCCAATCAGACACGGACCCTCAAGTGCATTTTAAAATTTGTCGAAGAACCGTCGACTTTTTGGTTACGCAGATTAATATTAGTAATAGATTAAAGGAGCCATGTATACAGGGTGTAACCAAAAACTTCATCAATATTAAACAAATTTAAAGACAATTTAAATGAATGATATTACCAACACAAAATACAAGGGATAATTATTCATAAGGCGGGATTAAAACAAAACATAGCATTTTTCTTCTATTCATTATTGCGGTTTTTTGAAATGCTACATCCTTCATCATCATCATCAATCAGCCTGATTTGTCCAGTGTTGAACATAGGCCTCCTTCAGATATTTCCATCTTCTTGTGTTATGCGCCTCTGCTATCCAATTGGTCACAATTCATTTGAGGTCGTCGGTCCATCTCGTTGAAGGTCTTCCTCGGTTTGGCTTGTCTGCCTGTGGTCTCCACACAAGCAGTTTTTTTGTCCATTTGTCATATTTCATTCTTGCAACATGTCCCGCCCATCTCCATTTTGTGTCGTGTGTCATCATCATCATCAGTCAGCCCGGATTTGTCCATTGTTGAACATAGACCTCCTTCAGATATTTCCATCTTCTTCTGTTATGCTCCTCTGCTATCTAATTGGTCACAATTCACTTGAGGTCGTCGGTCTATCTCGTTGAAGGTCTTCCTCGGTTTTGCTTGTCCACCCGTTGTCTCCACACAAGCAGTTTTTTGTCCATTTGTCATCTTTCATTCTTGCAACATGTCCCGTCCATCTCCATTTTTGCCTGGTAATGCGTTCGATAATATCTTCCACTCCGGTTTGTCTACGAACTTCCTCGTTTCTAACTCTACTTCTTAAGCTTATTCCAATAATTATTAAAGAGTAAATATAAACGTTTTGAGGCCTCAACTTCTTATTTAATCCATGTGGTGAGACCGCTCCCGTCTGGAAAAATTTCTGATTCGGTTTCTTTGTGGATTCCTATTTAAAAATGTCTCCTTTAAACAAATCTGATGGGTTCCAGGCGAAATTTTTGGGCAGAAATTGTTTAAACAATTTTTTTAAACAAATACAAAAGATCATGTTTTTTGCTGCGGAACATATATTTGTAAGTTTTGTGGGTCATTCTAAACAAGAAAGATATCTTGTAAATTTTTTCAAAAATTGATAGTTTTCGAGTTATAGGCGATTTTAAATCTGAAAAATGCGAAAATACGCATTTTCGAGGCCTAAAAACTCATATTTATACTCGTATATTTGAGGTTTCCAGATACTTAAATTAAAGTTTAATTATTAAGCTTCAAGATTCTGAAGAGTGATTGCGTCTAACCTTAATTTAAACTGTTGTTTTTTAATTGTTAAATATGTCAATCCGATATCAAGCCGATGCGGCGCGCTCTATTTCAAAAATCTCCAATTTTCCTCCGAAAAATATTTTTTCTAGATTCTTTAGGACATTCTAAATAAAATAAGTTTCTTGGCATTTTTCTCAAAAGTTAACAGTTTTAAAGTTATAAGCGATTTAAAATCCAAAAATGCAGTTTTTTGTCATTTTTCGGATTTTAAATCGCTTATAACTTTAAAACTATTAACTTTTGAGAAAAATGTCAAGCAACTTATTTTATTTAGAATGTCCCAAAGAATCTAGCAAAAATATTTTCGGGGGAAAGTTTGGTATTTTTGAAACAGAGCGTGCCACACCGGAAAAAAAATCAGATAAACACGCATAATTATTAACAATTAAAAAACAACGGTATAAATTAAGGTTAGACGTGATCACTATTTAGAATCTTGAAGCTCAATGTTTAATCTTTAATTTAAGTATCTGGCAACCTCAAAAATACTAATTTAAATATGAGTTTTTAAGCCTAGAAAATGCATATTTTCGCATTTTTCAGATTTATATCGTATATAACTCGAAAAGCATCAATTTCTAAGAAAAATTACAAGATACCTTTCGTGTTTAGAATGACCCAAAAAACCTAAAAATATATCTTCCAGGGCAAAAAAAACGTAATTTTTTATATTTGTTTAAAAAATTGTTTAAACAATTTCTGCCCAAAAATTCCGCCAGGCACCCTTCAGATTTGTTTAAAGGGGACATTTTTGAATATAAATCCACAAAAAAACCGAATCAGAAATTTTTTCAGACGGGAGCGGTCTCACCACATGGACTAATTTCGATCGGGATATCCCTATAATCAGTATTCTAATAAACGGGTTCGACTTTACTACGTTACGCTATAAATATTTTAAATTGACTTTTAATTGAAATATTGGCTAATTTAGAAAACACTCTTTACCTTTTTTAAAACAATATCACTCATATCTCCCCACATTGCTTAAAATCTTATCTCTCCAACTTCACTTTGATCTCGGCGCATACCTTTTCAGGCTAATGTTTTTCTGACGCAGCACAGCACACCGTTACAAAATCGTCTCTAAGAATTTTTGAAGTGATGTAAAAGTTGAAGTGTTCTTGAGCCGAAGCCCGGTTGAAAGAAAATTCCAGGCAAAGAAGTAGAAATGACATTGTTTCACCACTTTATTTAATCTTCCAGTATAAAGAGACAGCGCCTCCAAGTTTTACACGTGGAACTTCTTTCTCTTTATTCAACTTCTTTTGTAAGAATAAAAGTTAGATAGTCGCGGTGGATAAGGGTATATGTAAATGGAGAAAATGTTAGTTTAATCGATGTACGTAAAGAAAAAGTGTTTATGGATTACAAAATTTTGATAAAGGAAAATGGTTCTTGTAGGAAGTTAACATATTGTTTTTTATGGCTTCTGGAAACTATTTGAACTATATTTACTACCATAAAGACTACATCAGATTAAACGTCAGCGTCCTTAAACAAATGAAATAATGTAGGATCGTAAAAGTTTCTGATCATAATTACCTGCATAAAAAAATGTTAAAATTCTATACGAACTTTTTCCTGAATAACAGCTATCCCCACATTCTTTTGAAAACAATAATTTTGTTTATCATACGGTCTGAAACTATGGATGGAAAAAACCTACCGGTTATAACCTTAAACCGGTTTTTTTAATTTGCAACAACCGGTTTAACCGGTTGTTTTTTTGTTCCGGTTATAACCGGTTTTTTCTTTTTAAATCTAATAACCGGTGAAAAACCGAATAAGTTACCTCTGGAAAAATTAATTAATTCAGAGAAAATGAAGAGATTTCTATCTTTTTTCGATTCCAATCATATAATAATGTATTATAAAATTTATATTTTCGCAGATTATTTAATAATCTGCGAAGAAATTAACCCAAAGAAACATAATTCACATATTTTATTTACTAACAAAGAACTGGACGAAAATGCCACATCAGCTTTTATGAAACAATTAAGTTTTATTGCAGTTCGGGAATAGTTATTTAGATGATATCATTTACATAAAACTGTGATCTGCTTGAAATCGATATTCCAACCATCGTCTAATTATAATTGTTTATACTTAAGTACTTTAGACTCTTGTATGTTGTTGTTGTGAGTACCGAAATACGAATCTCCATTATGTAATTTTTAAACAATAGATAATTATTAAGAATTAAAAGGTATTACACAAACGTATTAAAAATACTACTGAAATTTTTTTGATGGTAATAGAAATAAAAGATGAATTGGGTTATCGAATTTATTGTTAAGTATAATATAAGTGCATTTGGATATTTTTTTAAACTCGGTTGATCCAAGGGAAATTTCGGTAGATCGGTAGGATCATCACTTTTGGGAATATCCCAATTATTGACAACATAATACACGCCGACCCCGTCTACAGAGAGCGATGAATCAGAGTTGCCAGATTTGGGGTATTTCGCCCAATTTTAGGGTACTTTGAAAGCGCCTGGGAAAATTTTTAGGTTAAACTGGTTGGGGAATTTTTCGGTAGGAAAATTAAGCAAAATAAAGTGCAATATAAATGTAACATTTTAACCTATTGAGTATTTGGTATTGATTAAAAAACTGAAAACCGGTTTTTGGAATAACTGGTTTTTTTGACCGGTTATAACCGCCAGGTTAAACCGTAAGTAAAAAAAAACGGTATAACTGAAAACCGTTTTTTTTTTTGTCAAAAACCGCGATCCCTAGATACATTCATATACATAGACAAAATCATCCATCTCTCAATACTATTGCTGTGAATCGGGCAGGTGGTACTACACTTATCACATCAATTTCATACGGAGATTGACGAATATTTAAAGTCAGGGATGGGGCGCCTTGGTCAATAGTCTTTGTTTATGATATTGTGTTAATATAGGAGGACAAAGAAATATTACAGGACAAGTTAGAGGCTCGGAGAAGGGCTATTGCAGAGGGAGTACTTAAAGTTAGCACGTCGAAAACGAAGTATACGTTGTTGGGAGAAACAAGAATGGAAGGGGACATAGAACTAATTAAAGAAAAACAAGGAGAGGTAGGAGAATTTAAATACCTGGACTCCTACCTAATGGATATTGGAATACTAAATGGAGAAAGTTTCCACAGGATACAGGTTGGTTGGTTTAACATGAAGCTTGAAGCAAATTATCGGGGTACGCTGTGATCATTAAATCGGAGAAGGGTTAAATGAAAGATATACTGCACGGCGGTAAAGTGTGGAAAAAAGGTGGAGGTGGCTGAAATAAAAATATTACGGTGGATGATGGAAACAGGAACCACTTGATTAGCAAAAGAACTGGGTGACTAAAGTGTCAACAAAGATACAAGGACAAAGACCGCAATGGTTTGGTCACATTAGACCTAGAAATAAAAACAATATGGGATAGATTTGCTAGAAGTGTATGGAAGGAGGGGTAGAGGAAAACCGAGGAGAAAATGGAAGATGTGTGCCAGGGTGAAGAAGAATTAGAAAAAGCTACCCCTGAAAACAGAAAATCTGAAGAGGAAGAAGAAGAAATCTACGCAGAGTGCAAATGATGGTGATGGGTAAACTTCTGCTGTATTGCCAGAATAAATATAATATCTCCATATTTCAAAAACCGTAAAAAATGGTACCAGTAAACGTTTTAATACTTCCAATTACCCAAAACAGAATGTTAAGTTTATCTTGAGACAGATAGGGTAAGGAATATTAAATAGGGCAGGCCCGTGCGCAGGGGGGGTTTTGGGGGTTCTAACCCCCCCCCCCATCGAGAATTTTTCCACATAATTTTCCACTAGCAATAGTCCTTATTCTACGAAAGTCAAACCGACTTGATAATAAATATTTTGTTGTCAATTTTTGTTTCGACATTCTCAACTTTCTCGATCTTGTGCACGTTTTTTTTTGAATTTTCCCGCCTTTTTTACCTCCTATTATCAGTGTCATTGTGAATGCAACCATCGATAGTATCGATTATGGAGACCTGTAAGAAGGAGTGGAAACGCAAAGCATCGTTTGTGGGCTACTACATTATTTTTTATTAACTTCATAACCTAACATGATACACATATGTCAAAACCCCCCCCCCCCCCATAAACGAATTCTGCGCACGGGCCTGAAATAGGGTATTAAATAGGGTGTTAAATAGGGTAAAGAAGCAATGGGTGCCCTAAAAAACGCTGCTACTGAAGATTTAACTCCACCTGTGTTGACAAATGGTTGGATCGAGTAGCTCAGGAGTCACCACTGCCGGTCGTAAGATCGGGTAAAGGAGGAAAGTTGGGCAGTGGGCTAACAACCCACTCCCGGAAAAGCACTCTCTTACGAAACCTGAACATTTGCCTCGGAATAAAGGACGGAACTTTCGGTAACGACTCAAGCTACGAAACAAGGACTATACACAGTGAACAGTGTCCGTGTATGGAGAAGAGCAGCCACAGACAAACAAGGGTAGAGGAAAAATAAAGGAGGCCAAGGCTCCAGTTTGGCTGTAGTGCCGTAGAAGAAGAAGAAATAAGAAGAACAAAAAAGATAAATTTTAGGTTAATTATTTCTAAAACTTTGGTTTGCATCTGTAAAATAAAAACAAGCTGAAAATGCGAGCATTATCATAACGAAAACTTTGTTTATTTACTTATTTTAATTCATAATTTGGAAAATTGCTATTATGAAAAGTTGTTTAGAATTAAAAATTATATTTTAATATGCAATTATATCATTTTAATTTAAATGTTGTGAACTATAAAGGTACTTTACTCTTGATCGAAATTCATATTTTTTATATACAGCTGGTTCCAAAAAAAACTGATACGACTCTTAAAGCGTATTTGGTAGAAAATTTAGCAGTGTATTTTGAATGACAAATACTTATTATTTACATACTATCACTCTCACTGTCAAATCTTAAAATTTGTCAGATAACTTTTGTTCAACCTCAAAAAATGGCTCCACATGCTAGCAAAGAACTAAAAGCAAGAATTGTAACGATATTGGAAGATGGTTGGTCACTATCTGCCGTAGCGAACCATTTTAACGTAAGCAGAACAACAGTGTTTAAAATTAATAAAACAGGGAGAGAACAAGAAACTCCCGAAAGAAAGCAAGGTAAAAATATCTACCGCTCATGAAGATCGTACGCTTTTTGAGAGATTAGAAGAGAATCCTTTTAATATAATATGATGTTGATATTTTTTTTGTACATTATTTTAATATATGACTTACCATAATGTAATCAGTTGTTTGTTGTTTGTTTGTTTATTTTATTATTTGTCTGTCATAATAAATATAATATAATGTCAGACCAATCAAATACACTGCTCAAAATAATCAAATCTTACTAAGAGTCGTATCAGTTTTTTTAGGAACCAGCTGTACCTCGTATAAAATTAATAAAATTTGATATATGATGGTTGCATCATAAATCTTAACCATGAAGAGCTTTTTATGAAGAATAACTTTTCTTCGTCAAATTAAAAATAAAAGAGTTATAAATGAAATGTTGTTGGTATCCATAATTTGAGAAAAATCTTCAAATATTTTTTTCGATTAGAAGGATGTAATTGCACATATCAGAAAATAATTTTTTATTCCAAACAACATTTCATATAGTCGGTTTGAAAAACTCAGACACAACTGGCTAGTGATTTTAGTCAGTAATTTTACCAATTTGTCACAAAAAATAATTACTAAATAGTTAAAAATTACTAAATAATTAGTAATCTTGCCAATTTTGGCAAAATTGGCAAAAAACACCTACTAAAATCACTAGCCGGTTTTGTCTGAGTTTAGCGAACCAACTATAATAACAATTTTCATTTCATAACAAATGGAACAGTCCATTTATCATTAGGTACTCCCATTAAACAAGAGGCCGTATACTCGTATAAACATTTTTAAAATTGTTAATTGCATTCAAAATATACTAAAATTTTATTTTTGAACATCGTATTTATTTTATATAATAATTAAATTCACTATCAAACGTCATTGATATTTTATTAATACTTTTTTTAAAATTTAGTTTGACATTCACGAAGTGTCAAACTGAAATAATGTAAATAACCTATGCTTTGCTTAACAAATTCAGATTTATAAACTAGCCTACTTACTAGCAACGATTTCAGCTGACGTTTAGTGTGTCGGCACAAAATAATGCGATTGTGACGTCACATTTTAGACTTTGCAATCGAATATCTCGAAGACGGTTCCAAATATGGAAATGCCGTTTTCAGATTTGGATTCATAAGACAAAACTACATAAGAATCCATCGATAAATCTGCTCTAAGTATTGCAAGAACGGCAACGCAATAACACACACACACTTTGCGAATTTATAAACGAAAAGTTTTCGTTGATTAAGCATTATTAGTTTAATTCTTTTTAATTACCCACATCAACCATGCACGTTCTATAGCTAATCATGCTTATCACTCTTTGATAAGAAGTTCTAAGATGTCTACAAATATTTTCCTCTAAAATATTTCACTCAAAATTGTCGAACAAACATCACGTAGTAAAAATCCGCGCCTCGAGCCAAAAATTAAAAATAGGCATCCTTAAAAGGTAGTCTCCAAAACCCTAAAGGGGCATTATCGAATCAAAATCCCACAGGTGTTCAGTTAGTAAAGAAATGTCGGTCGCAATGGGATTTCAAATTCAGATTCTTACGATTTTCACGCCATATATACCCGAACGACGGAAACTTTTCATTCTTTTTTATGCTTCTTTTTGCGAAGGTAATAGTCCATTCACTCACGGTAGAATATTGAAAAACCTCCAAATAAAAAAAAAATTGCTTGGATTGACATGAAATTTGGCATACACTTAGCTGACTTGTCAAAGAAAAAAAGTGATGTTAGGCAAACGGCAGAAACCCCTAAAATTATGTTATACCGACCACGAAGATCAACTTTCAGGTGAATGACCAATTTTGTCATTCCTTATGTTTTCGAGGTCGCTGAATCCGACTATGAAGTTTATTTTTATCTAAAATTGGTGGAACATAACATAAAAATCAAATTTTATGCGAAAATGCGGAAAATCAATTTAGATGATTTTTCAAATTTAACTCGCTGTATCTTTGGTTGCTATAAATAGTTCCTTTCGAAATTCGTACTGTATCATCCTTGAAGTATTTAAATAACAATGAGATTTGTCTGAGATACTTAAGAGGAGCTGTTAGTTTTTTAACATTTTGTCGTCAGATTTCGTTAGTTTCATGTTTACTTAAAAAAGTTGGGTGACAAACTTCTTAGTTTATAATTTTAACCAACACAGCACTAAAACATACTTAAGTCATGAAGAAGATATTTGAAAAATTTCAAGTCAAAATATGTGTAACAGAAGAAAAGTTATGTGACTTTATAGAGGTGTGGGGGTGTCCCGAAAAGATTGGTCATAAATTATACCACAAATTCTGGGGTCAAAATTAGTTCGACTGAACCTAACTTACCTTAGTACAAATGTGCTCATAAAAAAAGTTATAGCCCTTTGAAGTTACAAAATGAAAATCGATTTTTTTCAATATATCGAAAACTATTAGAGATTTTTTATTGAAAATGGACATGTATAATTTTCATGGCAGGAACATCTTACAACGAAATTATAGTGAAGTTTGTCCACCCCATAAAAATTTTATGGGGGTTTTGTTCCCTTAAACCCCCCCAAACTTTTGTGTACGTTCCAGTTAATTCATTATTGTGGTACGTTAGTTAAACACAACGTTTCTAAAACTTTTTTGCCTCTTAGTATTTTTTCGATAAGCCAGTTTTTATCGAGATGCGGCTTCTTTTTTAATATATTTACATAAAAATTTTACGGGGGCTTTGTTCCTTTAAACCCCCCAAATGTTTTTGTAAGTTCCAATTAAACAATTATTGTGGTACCGTTAGTTAAACACAGAGTTTTTAAAACTTTTTTGCCTCTTAGTCTTTTTTTGGCAAGTCACCTTTTATCGAGATATGGCTTATTTTTCAAAATATACCTAAAAATGTAAATTATCAATAAATATTCAGATTATTAACAGGTCTCTATAATCATACTTAACCATATACAAATATGTGGTGGATTCGACAAATATTCTAAATATGTCCATAAATACTGGCTTGTCGAAAAAGTACTAAGAGGCAAAAAAGTTTTAAAAACATTGTGTTTAACTAATGGTGCCACAATAATAATTTAATTAGAACGTACACAAAAGTTTGGGGGGGTTTAAAGGAACAAAACCCCCATAAAATATGTATGGGGTGCACAAATTTCACTTTAATTTTTTTTTAAGATGTTGCTGCCATAAGAATGCCACATGTCCATTTTCAATCAAAAATCTCTAAAAGTTTTCGATATATGAAAAAAAATCGATTTTCATTTTGTAACTTCAAAGGGTTGTAACTTTTTTTGTGTGCACAATTGTATATAGGTAAGTAAGGTTCAATCAACCTACTTTTGACCCCAGAATCTGTGGTATAATTTATGACCAATCTTTTCGGGACACCCTGTATATATAGACACTACCCCCAAAAAAAAAACGATTATATCTGGAGATACTGATCACGGTATGGCGAATGACTAATTTTGATCATACTTTATGTTTTTGTCGGTGCTGAAAACGAAAATGAAGTTTTTTGCACTAAAAATTAAAAAAAAGCGAAATCACATTTTTCTTAAAATTAAAAGTTGCACCATTTTTTTTTTTCTATAAAACACTCTTTTCGTTGTACTTTATGTTTTAACCTAAACTTGATTAAAATGCTAAATTTCAAATTGTGTCACTCAACTTTTGCGATTAAACTTGAAATTCAGGAATCTGCGCCTTTTACTTTAAAAAAATCATAACTTTTATTGTTATAAGACTGAAAGACTAAAATAGGTCCCATTGCCTTCAGAAAGGTGAGAAATATAATATAGTAGAAAAATTTCAGAAAAAAATATTAAAATGGAACAGAGTTTTAGCGAGTTAAACGCAAAAAAACGTGATTATATTTTTTTTTTATTTTAGGGTAAAATTGCGATTTGGATAACGTACCCCTACATAAAATTCAAAATAAACCTTATTTTCGTTTTCAGTGCCATCAAAAACATGAAATATGACCAAAATTAGCCATTTACCACATCGTGGTCAGTATCTCGAGAAATAAGCGTTTTTTTGGGGGGAGTGCCTCTCGTGTATAAAGTCACATAACTTTTTTCCTATTGAATACTTTGACTTTAAATTTTCCAGAAAACTTCCTCATGACTCATGTTTTAATGCTGTGTTCGTTAAAATTATAAAGAAAAAAGTTTGTCACCCAAATTTTTTAAGAAAACATCAAACTAACGAAACCTGACGATAAAATGTTTAAAAATTAACAACTCCTCTTTTAATTTGTTTAAACATTTCGCACAAATCTCATTAATATTCAAATACTTCAAAGATGATACAGTAAAATTTTTGAAAGGAACTACTTACAGCAAAGACACAGTGAGCTAATTTTGAAAAATTACCTAAATTCATTTTTCGCATTTTTGCATAAAATTGAATTTTTGTACTTGTTCCACCAATTTTAGATAAAAACAAATTTCATATTCGGATTCACCGATCTTGAGAACATAAAGAATGACCAAAATTTGACATTTATCTATCGTAATCGCTTTTTCGATTTATAAGCCTCAAATTCGGGATGTGTCGCTCGGCTGTATGGGGCCTATGTGTGATTTTGCCCTGGGGGTGAGTTTCACCCCCTGGGGGCGAGTTTTTGAGAGTGAAAACAGATACGTTTAAAATAAGTTCGGAATTGGATAAACTGACTAATTCTAAGCAAATTGTGTTCTATGGAGTTTTTTCACTAAGTCAACACTTTTCGTTACTTGCAATATTTGCGAGTGAATATTATGTTCATTTAAAATAAAAACACGTTTTTAAACGATTTTTCACAAATAACTCAAAAAGTAAGTATCTTATAAGAATAATAATCTTAAAAATATAGCTTCTAAAAAGTGAAAAGAAAATAGTGTCTATACAAAGTCTATAAACTCAGAAGCAGAGTTGGAGCTAAATAAAACTAGATTTTTATTAGTCAAAGTCCAAATCAAATATTTCATCGTGAAATAACCAAAAAATCAAGAACTATTCGGGGAAAACTTATTAAAAATTTTTAAAGCGTTTTAAAAAAGCTTTATTTCTGTTTTTTAGAAAAATTATTTCTCACATCAAACGTAAGTTATGCTCAAAAAATTGTTGGTTCCTTTAAAAAAAAAAACGTGAAAATCACTCCCTAATTAGCGTACCAAATGAAATTAATCGTTACTGCTCCACAAGTTACCTTACTAATGTTTTATTTATATGATCTGTAAGTTTAATCGGTTCAAAGTGCTTATTTTTGAAAAGACTGTAGTTAAAAGAGCTTTAACGAGTCACTGGTCACGAGTATGCAAAGTTTGAACAGTCATATCTCAACAAATTTTTGTCTTACACTAAAACAAAAAAACTAACATATTCAAAAAAGCCGAACCTACATTTTCCTACTCCCTGAGATTTTTGGCATCACTAATAATTTTTAGGTTACTTTTAAGAAATTTTTCAAAATTAAAGAAAAAAAATTTTAGTGGTTGTAGTAATAATTTTTTAATCTACATTCTAATGTGTTGAAATTGAGAAAGCTTAACGCAGATGTTAGAAAATAACCTCTGGGAACATGGTGAAACCCTAGGCGAAAACTTAACAACCATCTTGGGCCTCGAATGTCTGCCAAGTGACAAAAATAAATCTTTTTTAACACTTTAAAAAGTTATGACGAGTTTTCCCCAGAAAATTTTTAATTGTTTGGTTATTTCACGTTGAAATATTCAATTTGGAATTCGAGAAAAAAGAACCTATTTTTCATTAGCTATAACTCTGCTTCTAGTGGGTTTGCAAACTTCATATATACACAATTTTTTTCAAATTTTTATAAGCTATATTTTTGCTGTGAATATTTTTTGGCTAAAGTACTTACTTTTTCAGTTTTTTTTTGTTGAAAATTAACATAATATTCACTCGCAAATACCTCGAAAAGTATGGACTGGAGGGAAAAAACTTTATATAACACAAGTTTCTTATAATAAGTCAGTTTATCCAATTCAGAACTTATTGTGAACTTATGTTTTTCACCCACAAGAAGGGCTTTAACTCACCCTCTGGGTAAAATGACACATCGTCACAATATAATTTTTTTCTTTGACTAGTTAGCTATGTGGATACCAAATTTCATGTCGATTCGAGTGCTTCTTTCAAATTTGGAGGTTTTGAAATATTTTACCGTGAGTGAATGGACTAATGCTTCTTTTTCCGAAGGTAAGTCTTATACTCCCTATCGATTTGTGTGTGACGAGATTATGATTGAAACTGTTACATAATGGCCGCGTCTTTGTATCGACATTTCTCGATTCTTTTTCATCTCATGATTCTTTCGGATAACTTTGAATTTTTTATTAGACGAAAACGCTTTCAATACCCTTTTCTTGGCGCAGTCGTTGAGGATTGTGCTTGATTGGAGAGGAATGTTCTGAATAGCGTTCTTTACCTATTGTGTAACTAGAAAGTATCTATCTTAATCAGAAAGTAAAAAATACGAGGTAGAAAGGATATGTTTATACAGGGTGTTTCATTAATAATTGTCCATATAATAACTGGAGAAACCTTAGTACAAAATACGAAGATTTAACCTAAAATACTTGAATAAAATGTGGTTCCTTACTGAGTTACAGGGTGTTTTATCTAAAAATTTAAAAAATTTTTGCTCAGCATTTTAAAACTATTCGACGTATCCTTTTCATACTTGGCAGAAAGTTCGACTACTATATACCCTACTAAATTATGATAAACAAACGTTTCTAGCTACCACCAGAGGCGTACGACAGGGGATAGTGAATCGTTGACCCTTCTCAAATTCTATGCCACTGGCGGAACTACCAATACTTTCTACGTAAATAATATACTCTTCATTGGTAACGATAAAGTCATTAGTTTTCGAGATATTTGAAGTTAAATATGAAACGGCACAGATATTTTGATTAATTCATGATAATATTATGATTCATATGATTAAAATTTAAACATTATTTGTACCCAGTCCTTTAAAACTATTTGGCGTATCCCTGTCATACTTGGCAGAAAGTGTAGGTACTGTATACCCTACTAAACTAAGATAATTAAACGTTTCTAGCTACTACCAGAGGCGTACGACAGGGGATAGTGTCTGGTTGACCTTTCCCAAATTCTACGCCACTGACGAAATTGCTATTTTAGTGTAATTTTTGGATTTTTCAATACTCTTAATGCAAATAATATACTCCTCATTCGTAACGATAAAATCATTAGTTTTCGATATATTTGAAATTAAAAATGAAGCGACACAATACATTAATCAAAATATCCGTGTCGTTTCATTTTAAACTTCAAACATCTCGAAAACTAATAACTTTATCGTTACGAATGAAGAGTATATTATTTTCATAGAAAGTATAGAAGAATCCAAAAATTAAACTAAAATAGCAATTCCGCCAGTGGCGTAGAATTTGGAAAGGGTCAACCATTCACTTTCACCCGTCGTAAGCCTCTGGTAATGGACAGAAACGTTTGTTTACCACAATTTAGTAGTTTGTACAGTACCTATACTTTTTGCCAAGTAGGAAAAGGAAACGTCGAATAGTTTTAAAATGCTGAGCAAGAATAGTTTTTAAATTTTTAGATAAAACACCCTGTAACTTAGTAAGGAATCACATTTTAATTAAGTGTTTTACGTTAAATCTTCGTAATTTGTGCTAAGGATTTTTCAGTTATTATATGGACAATTGTTAATGAAATATCATGTATATTCAGATATTTTAAATTTGTGTTAATCAAGTGCCAAATTTGCAACGTGTAATCTTTCAAAATATATCTTATTAAAATCTAATAACGGAAAATAAAACACCTAAAAGCGGATTTCCTTTTTCATCTTTCTTAATGTTTTCGTGTTGTGTCCATGATATTTTCCACAATCTTTGTTAACACCACATCACAAAGCTCTGAAAGTCTCTCAGTATTTTTTTAAGTTTCGTCCGTAGTTGTCTAGGCTTCAACCCCATATAAAATGGTAGAGAATACGTAGCATCCCTATACTCCAGTTCTAATTTCTATCCCCAGTTTTCCATTGCATAATATTGTTTTCATTTTATTGAAAGTGCTTTTGGCCATCTCTATGCGTTGTTTTATTTCAAGGCTGCGACTCAATTGCTCATTTAGCTCACATCCCAAGGAATTGTATCTGGATAATTTCTCTAAAGCTTCTTCTTTGCTAGATATTTTTTCATTTTTAATCTTGTCCTCACTGAAAATTATGAGTTTTGTTTCTTTTTTGTCTTCAGAACCATTCCTGCAGAACTATTGTCTTCATAACCACCATTGTTTGTAGTCCTGCATAGTGCAATCAACCAAAATTTGCAGCTTTTCTATGCTGTCCCTGTCCGCAAGGCGTCTTGTACCATCTGCATGTCTGAGACTATTCACTAGTTTTGTTAATTTATATGCCAGTTGTTTCTTAGATTTTCCTGGATACGTTAACGTTTGTTGTAAATAATGTCTGTAAATCAATTAATATAGTACCATGAATGTCGACACGGTTCAAGTTCTCTGTTAACCAAGATATGAAAATATCAAAAGGCGCCGCTAGGAAAATATTCCAACATGCGATACGAGTCCTTGGTACCCCAATACAGAGTATGGCATTAATAAAAATAGAAAATAGAAGGTTTCGTTTTGATTTAAATCTGTCTCCTGTCATTCCCCGATATCTATTTCTAGGTCTACCCGTTGTCAAGGAGGCTATGCAAGAAGACAAATTTAAATCAAAAAGTCACACGAACAGAACAGGGAGTGACAGACTTAGCCCGATCAAAGAACAATCTAACCCAAAAAAAATAAAGGAAGGATGAAAATTTGGGAATAGGTAGTTGAAATTGTCTATTATTATATAAGAAAAAGTTTACAATTCTACATCCCCTCCATTTTTAAAAAATAGAGGCGAATACCCCCTCTCAAAGGTTAACCATATACATTCAAAATAAGTCCGGAATTGGATAAAATGACTAATTCTAAGCAACTTCTGTTTAATAGAGTTTTTTCCCTAAGTCAATACTTTTCGAGTTATTTGCAAGTGAATATGTTCATTTTTAACAGACAAAAACATGTTTTTGGACAGTTTTTCGGAGATAACTCAAAAAGTAACTATTTCAGGGAAAAAAGTATTCTTAGCAAAAATATAGCTTATTAAAAACTGAAAAAAAATTGTGTATGCTTGATGTCTGTAGACATAGTAGAAGCAGAGTTGTAGCTAATGAAAAGTAGGTTCTTCTTCATAAAATTCCAAATCGAAGATTTCAATGTGAAATAATCCAAAAACGGAGCACTTTTCGAGGAAATTCATTTCAATTTTTTAAAGTGTTTGAAAAAAGGATTATTTTTGTTTTAAAAAAAACTTGTAACATTAAAAGTAAGTGAGTTACGCTCCAAATATTGTTGGTCCCTTTAATTTTTTGTTAAAAAATCGCGAAAATCACCCCCTAATTAGCATCACAAATAAATGTTATCATTACCACTTCACAAGTTACTTTGCTTATGTATTATTTATATGATCTGTTAGTTTCATCGGTTCAAAGTGCTTATTTTTGAAAAAGCTGTAGTTAAAATGGCTTAAACGAGTAACTAATCACGAGTTTAGGCAAATTTAGAACAGCTATACCATAGTCAATTTTAGTATAACAAGAAAACAAAAAAGGAAAAATATTCAGAAAAGCAAAATGTCATTTTATTACTCTTTAAGATTTTTGGTATTACTAATAATTTTTAAGTTATTTCCATGAACAATTCCATTTTTTTTGTTCAAAATTAAAAAAAATATTTTATTTTGAACCCAATTTTTTTCAAAACTGAGCACTCTGAATTAATGAAACTTATAGAGATAATATAAACAATACATAAGTAAAGTAACTTGTGAAGCGGTTACGATTAATTTTATTTGAGAAGCTAATTAGCTGGTGATTTTCGCGATTTTTGTACCAAAAAATAAAAGGGACCAACAATATTTTGAGCTTAACTCACTTATTTTTAATGTTAGAAATTTTTTTAAAAAACAAAAATAAACCTTTTTTTAAACACTTTAAAAAAGTTAAAATGAATTTTCTCCGAAAAGTGCTCTGTTTTGGAAATTGACGAAGAAGACCCTACTTTTCATTGGCTACAACTCTGCTCATACTGGGTCTGCAGACCTCACGTGTACACCATTTTTTAAATTTTTTATAAGCTATATTTTTTTCGCTTAAGTACTTAATTTTTGAGTTATCTGCGAAAAACCGTCCATAAACATGTTTTTTTTGTTAAAAATTAACATATTCACTCGAAAATAACTCTAAAAGTATTGACTTAGTGAAAAAACTCTATAGAACAACAGTTGCTTAGAATTAGTCATTTTATCTAATGCCGGGCCTATTTTGAACGTATATTTTTTCACTCACGAGAAAATATTTTTCACCCCGTATTTCCCAATTTTTGTAAAATGGAGGGGATGTAGAATTGTAAACTTTTTCTTATATAATAATAGACAATTTCAACTACCTGTTTCCAAATTTTCATCCTTCCTTAATTTTTTTGGAGGTCTTCGTAAAATGTTGGGTTCCCTGATCGGGCTAACTAGTCAAAATTGAATTTTTATGATTATTTCATTCATAGGAGATTCTGACCAATAGAAAGCTACAGAAATCTAAATTAAATTGATAATATTTGATAATTGCCCGTCGTCAAGTATATTACGTTAGATGCCCTTCGTTGCTATGAAAAAATACATTCAGTGACATTAATGACAATTAATGTTTTAAAAATTATAAAAGTGATGACTTTCAAGCGTCAAATATTTATAACAACTGTGTGTTTAATTGTACTAATTTGTACTTACATAAATAAATTACAATAACATTTTGGTTTTGAACAGTTTTATTCATAAAATAATCGCAACAAATTGCACTCGATCTCTAAAATTAATATAGAATTTTAGAGCTCTTGTGCAATTACTACTGATAACTTTGCAAGGAGTGAATAATAAATTCTCCTTTCAAGTAAGGCGACTACTAAACAATCAATATTCTTAGGAATATAAGAAGCATGATGCCGATGGGTGTAGTTGTTCGCAATAATCTTTGGAATATATTTATGTTACCATCTGTCAGACGGCATGTCTCCATTTACGGGTTTATCTAACTCTTCTTCTTCTTCTTGTGCCACTCCTATCGGAGATTGGAAATCATCAAGGCTACCCTGACTTTGTTTACGGCTGACCTAAAAAGTTCATTAGTGGTGCAGCCAAACCACTCTCTCAAATTCCGCATCCACGACATTCTTCTACGGCCTGGATTCCGTTTTCCTTCCTTCCTTTTTCCTTATCTAACTCAGAAGCTACTAAATATCTGCATAAATTGTTTTTTAATTCCAAGTTCAGAAAAGCCAAATAAGAATAAAAATACTAGTTATCGTTTACTTTATACCTTAATTTTACCTAAAAGGTTTCCTATCCTCCAGATACAGCTGTAAAATACGAGCCGAATAAATTTCAGGGAATGTTCTCGCAGCAATTAGCACGTTTTCCGTGGTAATATTTAATAAAATTATCCTAAAGGAGTTCTAACAATAAATCCAGCTGATATTTTACGAAACGCAGTTTGTTTTCTCCCTGTCTCTAAAATAATTATACTAATTTTCATTAAAATGCTATTACTTAAGGAGAAGGGAGAACCCAAAGTTGAGTAAGGAATATATTAATTTTGAGCAAGTAATTTACGGTTTTTTCTAGTGTCAAAATAGCCTGTTATGCTAAAGACTTGTCGCTTCTACTCACGAAAGTTGTTCGAATTTCATATTTTATATTTCATTTTAAGTAACCACTTAATTATAGTTTGCACGATATAAAGAAGCATTATATTATCTGAACACACACATACACTACTCGTCAAAAATAATGTATCACCTGAAATTTACCAGAAGATTCAGTCAATCAATATTATCGTTCTTACTTCGTTCTTTCATTATAAATATGTTTATTTTTATGTTCGTCCTTTATACTTATAATTCCAGTCATTCTTAAAAATATTCGTTTTTAGAGGGGGAGAATGTTTCGAAAATTATTAAGTATTTGTTGAAATACTTTGTTTCATTATCCTTACTATTTAACGTATGACGTTACTTTAATATTTAAACTTCAATATTCTCTGTGACGTTATAGTTATTTAACCAACAAGTGTATTAATAAGGGCGATTAACAATTGAGATGTTTTAATGAGTTAATATTCGAGATTGTTAATCGCCATTTTAATTCACGAGTTCGTTACAAAACTTTTCCGTCGACCGTACTTTTCAGAAATAAAGATATCTTAGTTTAAATTTTTATTTACTTAACGATAAACAACAATCTTTTCAGCTTTCATTAACTTTATTCAAAGTTTAATTTTCCTTAGTGGTAGTTTTATTATTGTAAACATTAATATTCGAAATAGTACAAATACTGAAATTAAAGCTTAAATTAGGTTAGGTTAGCATCGAATATTTGGGCCACCACAAACTTGCTATTATTCCTTTTTCGGCAATGTTTGAAAAATATGTCAACAATACAGATTCTGAATATCGTATTATTTTTCTCTCGTCACACTATGCAATAAATTCAGCGTATGTTTTTTCGTACAACACTCTGATTTTTTCAGTCAGTAAACTTATAGGTATTTGTATAACAAGGGAGGAAAGTGATACTTTTCCTCCGAGAGTGAAGTTTACTGCCCGACACGTAGCGGAGGGCAGTAATCATTCAAGGGAGGAAAAGGCACTTTACTCCCATGTTATACATATGGTTTTTCCACCTTCCTCAAATTAATAGCAAGTCATTTTTCATTTTTACTTAATTTATTTATGTAACTAACCAACAAAAATTTATTAAAACTAAAACTAACAAGTAGGTACAATATAACTGTCAACTGTCAAATATAAGTAAAATTATTAATGTAAACATTGTTAAATCAAAATAGCAATTTACTGTTTTTTACCATTCTGCAAAATACAGGGTGTTTTATAAATAAACGTTAAAATGTCTAGATACTTACGTAATAGAAAATAGATACTGTACAGGGCGTCAATAAGTTATATTTCATGAATGAAATACCATGACGTCACTTTTACTTTTCCTCCCTAGGGAGGAAAAGTACAACTTTGCTCCCTACAATCAGGTCCGGAAAAGTATACTTTCGGTAGAGATAGGTGGAAAAAGATATTTCATTTGCAGTTTCTGCCACTTCTGATGGAGTTAAATTAAACTCTTTGTCAATATCCATCTTTTGATTTTTCAAATACACAATTGAATTTTAAACAATAAAGTAAATAATAACAGTAATAAATAACAGCGGCTACTGGATTTTAAATTTTTTAGTGGGAATATAAATAGGTATATGTTTGGTTGCCTACACCAAAGGTCACTGCCAATCACAGAGCGTTTAATTAATTTATGCAAGCTATGTATGTTGTGTTGCCTATAATGATATCGTTCATTAATAGAAAATCATTCATTAATAGGGGTCATTAATCAGTGATATTGAGGGTGTTAGAATTGATCATAAATGGACGGTCGACAGAAAAGTCTTTTTAGATCCTCTTCTACATAATATTTTTCACCTTGTTCTGGGTCGATATTTTTTGGCGTCGTCAAATTTTACTTGACAGTATAATTTTCCGTAGTCTACCCTCTGGCATCCTTTGTATGTGTCCTAGCCATCCTAGTCGTTTGGTTCTTATTACTTCAAGTATGCTAGTCTGCCATATAAAACTCTCAGATCTTCATTTATCCTTTGGATCCAAACGCCGTTCTCCATTTTCCTCTAAATGTTTTCCTTAGTATTTCTTGTTGCTTTTTACTTAATGTCCACGTCTCTGCTGCATAAGTTACTGTAGACCTAATAACCCTTCTATATATTCTTAATTTGGCACCTCTTGATATGGATTTATTTCTTAATAACCTATTTAATGCATGAACGCTCTTGTTCGCTTTCCTCAGTATATTTTGGATTTCTTCTTCTATATTTGGTTTTTGTGTTGTAATTGTTCCTAGGTAGTTCGCCAAAACCAAAGTTAAATATTAACTGAACTGAAATTAACAAGCAAACTACAGCATACACATTCACAATAAATAAAACAGGTATGGAAGGACTGACTCAACTAAGACTGGTTAGAACTGAGGAGATGCAGACGGCCGAGAATGTTCTAATTAACACGAAACTTCTCGCGAAGACAGACATCGGTTCCGGATCGGTATTGCCAAATATCAATAAATTTACTTATCCTAGGTAATTTGATACTTAAGGTTTTACTGTAAGTTTAGTGTCAAAATACTCAAGGTACATTATAATGGCATACATATATTTTTATTGTACGGTTGTACGGAAAATATGGTTGCAAATGGTAAAAAGTTGAGAAACTCTAGACTAACGGCATTTTTATAATCTATGCAAAGATGTATACTCCAGGAAACAGAGCATTTATACGAGTATAATATTGAAAAGCTACTGTAGGAAATATATTACCATATTTTTCTCTTACTACCGTCTTGCTCGACCATCCGCATAGGCCTGCAATTCTACCCCCTGTGCGTCAAAGAACAAGATCAAGTCATCCACCAGGAGTGACCCTAAGTCGTTTATGTCAATACGTAGAAATCCTATATTTTATTCATATTATATACTACCTATTATTTTCAACGAAAAATTTTCGTTTATAAATTTGCAACATTTTAACTTTTTAGAATGGGAAATAAGCCACAATATTATTAAAAAATGATTTTTATTAACGTTTCGACGCCCAAATCGGGTGCCGTTGTCAAAATACAAAATACTATTAATATAAACAAAAATGTTGTTGCTTAGTAAAAAAATTCTTCTAATAATTTATTTAATTTGACTCATTTATATCGGCAATTCAGATACATATAATACATTTTAAAGTAGAAGACTTTAAAATGATATTGCCAATATTTATGAGTTGCGTTCCTGGGACGACTTTACTGAAAGATAGTTTATTCGATTACATGAAATCAACCCCAACTCAAGAATATCCGTCACAAAAAAATCATAGCATGTGATCTGTCTTTAAAAAGACAACCACATGCAACGGTGACATTAAAATTCTCGCGTTAGAGATCTCATAGTAAATCACGAGGGCAAACCAGGAAAAACCTCGTGATACTATCCCGACATCGTAAGTATTTGGTCTTACATTTAATTTACTCTCAAAATTAATACCAAATTCTGACTTTACTATAATTTTGTTTAAATTATAAATAATACCAATAATACATGGGTATATAAGTAATACTAAAATATAAGTTTATTTTAGTATCACGAGGTTTTTCCTGGTTTTCCCTCGTGATTTACTATGAGATCTCTAACGCGAGAATTTTAATGTCACCGTTGCATGTGGTTGTCTTTTTAAAGACAGATCACATGCTATGATTTTTTTGTGACGGATATTCTTGAGTTGGGGTTGATTTCATGTAATCGAATGAACTATCTTTCAGTAAAGTCGTCCCAGGAACGCAACTCATAAATATTGGCAATATCATTTTAAAGTCTTCTACTTTAAAATGTATCATATGTATCTGAATTGCCGATATAAATGAGTCAAATTAAATAAATTATTAGAAGAATTTTTTTACTAAGCAACAACATTTTTGTTTATATTAATAGTATTTTGTATTTTGACAACGGCACCCGATTTGGGCGTCGAAACGTTAATAAAAATCATTTTTTAATAATATTGTGGCTTATGTCCCATTCTAAATAGTTAAAATTATAAAAATGCCACAAGAAAATAGCTTCAGAACAACAAATTTGCAAAAGTCTGTGTGTTATTGCGTTGCCGCTCCTGCAATACTTAGAGCAGGTATATCGATGGATTCTTATGTAGTTTTGCCTTCTGAATCCAAATCTGGAAACGGCATTTCGATATCTCTAACCGTCTTCGAGATAATCGACCTCAAAGTCTAAAATGTGACGTCACAATCCGGTTATTTTCTACCGACGCACTAAACGTCAGCTCAAATGGTTGGTTAGGAAGTAGGCTACTTTTCAAAAAGTTACGAGTAGATAGTAATAATTATCTAGTAGTTTTACAAATGTTTGACATTTCTCTTCCAGAATTGAACAAGCGCTGTCGTATTTTTGTGTGACTATAAAAAGATCAATTTATTACCTACCTTCTTACATCTTACATCAAATTAATATCGAATCTTGTGTAAGTAAACCGTTTATTCCTTTAATTTATTTGTAAATTCAGGTTATATTATATTGTACCTATATAAATTATTTTTGAAATTAAAAACCATTGACGTAATGCACAACAAGGTAACTATATTGTGTGACGTTTGTAATTAATGAATTTGAATAATTTTAACAATATTTGGTTATTTTGAATTATTATTTAATCTCAATTTGTTCAGCAAAGCATAGTTTATTTACATTTGAGTTTGACACTTCGTGAATGTAAAACTAAATTTTAAATTAAGTATTAATAAAATATCAATGACATTTGATAGTGAATTTAATTATTATAAGTATAAAATAAATAAGATGTTCAAAATTACAATTTGAGTATAAAAGCAATAATTTATTAAGTAGGTATATATTTACGAGTATAAGGCCTACTCTTTATGATAAATGGACTGTTCCATTTGTTATGAAATTAAAATACAGGGTGTTCAGAAACTCTACCGACAAACGAAGACTAATTTTACCCAATTCATCTAGTCCGAAAATGCTTCCTAAAAGAGCTAGAGCTATTTGAAGATGGCGTCTGGTAATTAGTTTATCTTAAATATCTTCAGAACGCTTCTATTTAGAAAAACGAAAATTGGTACACATATTTATCTTTCAGGGATAAATCGATTTCATTAATTGCAAATTTCTAGTACCGGTCATAGGCGTCCGTTTGGGTAGGGCATCAGTTATATTATCGCATAACTTTTTTGTTTTCAATTTTTAAGCACTTTTGAGTCTGGATTATTAAAATGTAAGGCATTATAGTTAGTACTAAAAGGTACTCTTACTTTAAGTTGATAGGATACACCGTTTTCTAGAAAAATCGATTTGAAAATTTTTCGTTGTTTGAATATCAAAAAAAAATTTCAATAAAAAAAACTATTTAGAAAAACCAAAATTGGTACATTTATTTATATTCCAGAGATGAATCGATTTTATTAATTGTGAATTTCTAGTACCGGTCATATGCGTCCGTTTTGGGTAGATCAACGGTTATATATTTTATCGCATACCTTTTTTGTCTTTAATTTTTAAGGATTTTGACAAAAGATTATTAAATTATGAGGTATTCTAGTATTAAAAGTTACTCGTGCTTGAAGTTGGTAAAATACACCGTTTTTTTAATTTTCAAAAAATTTTTCAAATTCAGGAAACGAAAAATTTTCAAATCGATTTTTCTACAAAATGGTGTGTCCTACCGACTTAAAGCAAGAGTACCTTTTAGTACTAGAATACCTCACAATTTAATAATCCAGTATCAAAGGTGCTTAAAAGTTAAGGACAAAAAAGTTATGCGATAAAATAACCGTTACCCCACCCAAAACCACCACCCAAAGTCACCATAGATGGAATCGATTTATCTCTGGAAGATAAATATGTGTACCAATTTTCGTTTTTTCTAACTAAAAGCGTTCTGGAGGTATTTAAGAAAAACTAATTACAAGACGCCATCTTCAAAGAGCTCTAGCTCCCTTAGGAAGCATTTTCGGACTAGGTGAATGTGGTTAAATTCTCTTAAAATTATCTGAGGAATCTCCTGTCTTCGTTTGTCGGTAGAGTTTCTGGACACCCTGTATAGTCGGTTCGCTAAACTCGACACAACTGGCTAGTGATTTTAGTAGGTATTTTTTTTTTGCGAATTTTGCAAAATTGGCAAAATTACTAATTATTTAGTAATTATTAACTAATTAGTAATTATTTTTTTTTGATTATTGACTAAAATCACTTGCCAGTTGTGTCTGAGTTTAGCGAACCGACAGTATATGAAATAATATTGTTTGGTATAAAAAATTATGGTCCGATTGTAACCTCGGAAACCTTGGATGGTGCTAGAAAGGTCACCAATGGAGACACTGCGACGGCAGCCAGATGGTAGGTGGAAAGCGAGTCGTGGGTTCGAAACTCGCTTTTGGAACGTGGAAGGGAGCCAATAGAAGAAATAGGTAAAGATAAGACAAGAGAAGGTAGATAAGAGAAGAGAGAGAAACAGATAAAAAGATAGATAGGTAAAATTACCTAAGATAAGAGAAGAGATACAGGGCGCCACTTAACTTTTTGGGGTTGAAAGGGGAAAATTAAGAAACCTTAGAAACGAAAACAGGTAGGTAAGGAAAGATAATGAGGTTCTGAGACCAAATACAAGAAAAGATATAGACAGTTAATTAGTAAATATTTAGCTGTAATTTATTATCAGGGAATTTATTATGAGTAGATAAATAAAACTAGTAAAATAAATAAAAAACAATATATTAAACAAATGACTCACTAGAAGGGTGAGTCCAAAAAAAAACAAGAAATAAAGAGAAAACAATATACACCAATAAGAACTGCACCATCAATTAATGTGTTGTGGTGTACAGTTAGAAATAAACAATAATTATGATAGAATAAACACAAGTATCATATTATAACAAAAACATGAACAATTAAAAACACAGTAAAGAGAGCCAGGTTATGAATAAAAAAAAACAAATCAAGCATCTATAATGAGAAATCTCTCTTTACTGGTTTAGGGCTTATCTCGAGATAACGGAGATGGTAACCTTAATGATTGATAGAAAATATAACGTACAAAGATATAATAAAATTGAATGCAAAGCATACAAAGTTAACAAACGTTTACTGTTCAAAAATCAAAAACCACCCCACACTTGGTTTCATAAACAAAAAGCCAATCGCACAGCTATTAACGAATTAGTGAATGTTTGTACTTGGTTTTGATAATGAAAAGTTTTATTAATGAATAAAAAATTGTATTGATGAAATCGCTGATGAGATTCATCGGAGGTTAGCCTTAACCACAGATGAAGATATGTTGAGGTAGATAGCTCCTAGATTGCTCTATTTTTGGAAATAGTTTTAGGTAGGATTATTAAGACACTTACAGATACTCTGCCTCTTAATTTGCACTGACTCTATATTATTTACTTTACTTAGTAAGCAAACACTGAAGTTATTTGGTAATTGAACCTAATCGGATGTTAGATCCAATTACAGATACGGTAAGAGAGTGAATATCACTCAGATAAGATATACGGTAGATCAGATATACGGTACTCTAGAGACACACGTCTGTACTTTCTGCCATTCAGCTGCTATGTCTACTTCGCAATCTTTGCGATGCTTGTTTAAAAAAAAAATGGGAGTATATCCCCTCTCAAAAAAAATTGCATTTCTCAAAAGGAACCGACCTATTTGCGTTTTTAAGTAAAGTAACGTTATTTGAGTTGTAAAGTGTTAAAAAAAAATAGATCCTTTGAAATAGGGTCGCGCTTCAAACAGACCGCAAGAGGAAGCAACGAACCTAACGGGGGTTTTCGAAAGGGAAAGTTAATTGCAATATTACCGAAACGGAGAGTGATCATAAAACCTGGTAATGCCCATTGCCTCTTTGAATAGAATGGAATACCTAACGGAATTTTAGTAGTGAACTTTGGGGAGGTTTCTTAACGGAACCTCTTATACTAGCAGATAACAATAACACCATAAATAAGATGCTTTGCGTCTATTTCCAAAACATTGTGTATCGGCAAAAATGCTCCAATAAAAAAATGGTTCCGTTTATAATAATGGACTCCAGTTATTTGCGTTGGTCATACCGACACGAATTGTGCCAGTACTGTTATGATAGCCAATTTTAGCTAACGGTAGTTATTTACGGAAACGGCCATAGGCGTACCCGTAATGAGTACTAGTGGGTTTAAAATTTAATCCAATGGGTAAATTAATTGTTAACTAATCCTAGTATATAAAAAAATGTTACATGATATGTGCAATTCTAATGGAAAAAAATATTTTAAGGTTTTCTCAAATTATGGATACCAACAACATTTTCATTTATAACTCTTTTATTTTTAATTTGACGAAGAAAAGTTATTCTTCATAAAAAGCTATTCATATTCTAAGATTTATAACCAACATATTATATAAAGTTTTATTAATTTTATACGAGGTATATAAAAATATAAATTTAGATCAAGAGTAAACTACCTTTATAGTTCATAACATTTAAATTAGAATGATATAATTGCACATTAAAACATAATTATTAATTCTAAACTACTTTTCATAATAGCAATTTTCCATATTACGAATTAAAATAAGTAAAGAAACAAAGTTTTCGTTATGATAATGCTCGCATTTTCAGCTTGTTATTTATCTAATATAAAAAATATTTGTTTTTATGTCTTTCCAAATAGTATTTCATTTCCTTCGGCTAAGCCCAATATTCAAATGTGAAAAATTAACGCTTCTAACATTTAAACTTTCAGTCTGAAATACTTCAATTCGCAGCTTTCAATAGCATTTGAGGTTAATATTTTGCAAGAATCAAGATGTAACCACTCAGATACTTTTATTGAAATTGTTGAAGCATATAAAACGTTAATATATCTTTGTGTCCAAGTATCCATAAAATTTTGATAATTTTATCGTTAATTGAAATGTCCTTAGCGAAATATCAAAATGTTTTCCTTAGAAACTTTCCAAGTAAATATTTAAATGAAATCAGAACCCTGAACTACCTTCCACGATTTGAATAGGTCTTCTAATATCAAGAGAGGGATGCCAGGAAACCTCAAAAGTTTTAATTAATGTTCAGAGTTTCTTATATTACTGTTCCACGCAAAAATATGTATTATTCGAACAAAACCACCTCGCTACCGTAAAATGAAAAAGAAAAATTCTTTTCACGTTTTCGCGCTTAAAATTGAATAAGCAAGCGTTGTGAAAATGAGTAATTCTCCCAGCTAGACAAGAAATTATGTTGTTCTGAATCACTGCAAGTATTCCACGCAAAAAAAGAGTAGTTTAGGTATCTGTGTCAGTAGGTTACACTATTCTATTCGTAAATGAAATGTATAGACTAAGAGCCGCTATAGGTGAAAATTCTTAATCATTTTAGGCGCGACGGGACCCTATAACTTAAATAGTAGAACCTAAAAGAAAACGTTTGAGCACTGTGCCGTCACTTTTCAGTTGCACATGCGTCTACAGTGGCGCATCAAACTTTCCACTTATGGACGGGATACATAAATTAAAAAATACCCTCCCTCATTACCAGAATTTAATTTTTTTCATTTTTTTAAGTTTTATGTGATTAAGACATAAGATTCATCGTAATTTTAACCCACCACCCCCTTCTCCCTGCCCCCACCATCAAAAAATTTATTTTCCGATTTTATTTTTTTTGGTGGGATGCAATCAATTTTAAAATTTCAAAAAATTTACACGCATAGTTAAGGCTTTTATAAAACACGTCTATTTTTTATAGACCTGTAGGTTGAATGTACATAACCTCAAAAAAATTTTAAAATTTTTTTTTTGAAAAAAAGTATATAACTTTTTGTTGGGGATAGCTGCAGATCTAATTTTTTCTTAGCCTTGTGTATTTTATCAAACACTATATTTCTAATTTTTTTCAGATTTTTCTGTAACGTTAGTCATCATCATTCTCTTTGCCTTATCCCTATGCGGGGTCGGCTTCCCTAATTGCATTTCTCCACACAATTCTATCTTGGGCCATATCAATGTTAATCCCCTTTACCAACATGTCCTGCCTTATCGTCTCCCCCCAGCTCTTCTTTGGTCTTCCTCTCCTACTCCTTCCAGGAATCTGCACTTCAGCTATTCTTCGTATTGGGTGGTTAACGTCTCGACGTTGAACATGACCAAACCATCTTAACCTATGCTCTCTCATTTTGGCATCAATTGGTGCCACACCTAGACTTCCCCTAATATACTCATTTCTAATTTTATCCTTCTTTGTCACTCCACTCATCCATCTAAGCATTCTCATTTCCGCCACATGCATTCGCTGTTCCTCTTTCTTTTTCACTGCCCAACATTCAGTTCCGTACATCATAGCTGGTCTTATGGCTGTTTTATAGAATTTTCCCTTCAGCTTCATTGGAATTTTTCTGTCACACAACACACCACTCGCTTCTTTCCACTTCATCCATCCAGCCCTAATTCTACTGCATGCATCTCCATCTATTTCTCCATTACTCTGTAATACCGATCCTAGGTACTTAAAACTATTGCTTTTTACAATCATTTCACCATCCAAAGATACCATTTTATTTGTAGTAGCTCCATCTTTAAATGAACATTCCAAATACTCTGTTTTTGTCCTACTAAGTTTTAAACCTTTTTCCTCCAGAGCTTGTCTCCACTGTTCCAGTTTTTGTTCTAAGTCTCTTTCACTATTTCCTACTAACACGACATCATCAGCATACATTAAGCACCATGGAATGTTCCCCTGTATTTTCGCTGTTATCTGGTCCAAAACTAATGAGAATAAATACGGACTAAGCACAGAACCTTGATGCAATCCTACTTTCACATGAAATTTATCAGTCTCTCCCACACCTGTCCTAACACTAGTCGTTACTCCCTCATACATATCCCTCACAATCTTTACATATTCACCAGGGACTCCTTTCTTATTGAGTGCCCACCACAGAATCTCTCGAGGAACTCTATCATATGCTTTCTCAAGATCAATGAATACCATATGAGCGTTTGTTTCTTTACTCCTGTATTTTTCCATCAACTGCCTTATAATGAAAATTGCATCTGTTGTTGATCTACCCTGCATAAAGCCAAATTGATTCTCGGATATTTCGGTTTCTTCACATATCCGTCTATCAATTACTCTTTCCCATATTTTCATGGTGTGGCTAAGCAGTTTTATAGCCCTGTAGTTTGTACATTGTTGTATATCTCCCTTGTTTTTGTAAACAGGTACCAGTATACTGCTTCTCCATTCGTCTGGCATTTGTCCAACTTCCATAATTCTATTAAATAGACCTGCTAGCCACCTTGTTCCTGTCTCTCCCAATGCTCTCCATACTTCCCCAGGAATATCATCTGGTCCTACCGCTTTTCCTTTCTTTATTTTTTGAAGCGCTTGAGCCACTTCCTCGTTGGTTATTTTGGTGACCATTGCTGCTACTGTATCCGTTGACTCTACAGGCTGTCTGTCAAATTCTTCATTTAATAAGCTGTCAAAGTACTTTCTCCATCTCTTTTTGACATCCCTTTCGTGAACTAGTATTTTATTATTTTCATCTCGGATACATCTAATCTGATTAAAATCTTTTGCTTTCTTTGCTCTCTGTTTGGCTATTTTATATATCTTCGTTTCGCCTTCCCTGGTATCAAGTTGATCGTATAGGTTTGAATACGCTTCTGCTTTAGCTTTTGCTACTGCTACTTTCGCTTCCTTTTTGGCGACCATATAGTTTTGAAGATCTATGTCCGATCTGGTTTCTTGCCACTTTTTATATAATTTTCTCTTCTCTTTTATGTTTCCTTGTACTTCATTTGACCACCACCAAGTCTCTTTATCTTCAAACTTCTTTCCTGACGTTTTCCCAAGTATTTCAATAGCCGTCTCTCTAATAATATTGGCCATTTTTCTCCAAATTGTGTTAGGGCTTCCTTTCATGTTCCAACATATTTTTTCTACTATTCTTTCCCTGAATAGACCTTCCTTCTCATCTTTTAGCATCCACCACTTGATTTTTTGTGGTCCTCTCCGATATTTTTGTTTAGTTTCGCTTTTTACTTCGATGTCCAGAACAAGCAGCTTATGTTGTTGGCTTACTGTCTCACTAACTATTACCTTGCAGTCCTTGCATTCACGTATGTCTTCTTTCCTTATCATGAAGTAGTCTATTTGGGATTGATGTTGTCCACTTTTGTAGGTAATAAGTTGAGTTTCTCTCTTTTTAAAGAATGTGTTAACAATCGCCATATCCAATGCTGTTGCTAATTCTAGCATGTCATCTCCAGCTTCATTTCTAGTTCCAAAGCCTAATCCCCCATGTATTGTTTCATATCCTGTCTTGGCTTGGCCCACATGTGCATTGAAATCACCTCCTATTATAACTTTCTCCTCCGCTGGAATATCACTCAGTATGTCTCCCAATTGATCATAGAAAGCTCTTCTTTCATTCTCACCCAGACCTGTTTGAGGAGCATACACACACACAACATTCAATACCTCTTTATCAATTACAAATTTCACTGACATCATTCTATCACTCGTTCTTACAACATCTACTACGTTATCTTTCATTTCACTATCAGCAATTATACCAACTCCATTTCTAGTGGTACTACTCCCTACATACCACAATTTATATCCATCACCTAGTTCTTTCGCCCTTTGTCCTTTCCACCTAGTTTCTTGAATACAAGCAATTTGAACTCTTCTTCGTTTGAGCGCATCCACTAACTCCAGACTCTTACCTGTAAGACTACCAAGATTCCAAGACCCTATCCTGATTTTTCTAACCTGCAATGGTGTTCCCCCTGAGTTAGTCCTCACCCGGAGATCCGAATGGAGGCTCATTTTACTTCCGGAACATTTTACCTCAGGAGATGCCATCATTTCAGTATAAGTTTTTATTTCGTTTGGAGAAGGTCTTTTCATTATTATGGCCTGAAAAGATTTTTGGATATTTGATGCCTGAATGCCTTTTCTATCAGCACCATACCCTGCCCTGTCCTGCACGTTTAGCCAATACACCACCAATGCAACCAAAGTGCAGTATTACCCCACACCCGCCTGCATTTTTCTGTATAGGCCAGGATCCCTACTGTAAGGACTGCCCTATAAGCCAATGTATTGTTGCCCGTATCCCGCCACTAGGAGGCACGTACTTCATTCGGGATACATTCGGAATACACGTACTTCATTTCTGTAACGTTAGTCACCTTCAAAAATCCAAAATCTGTTTTTTAAGGGGGTTTTGGGGGGTTTGAACGTGTTTTTCTGATTTTTAAATATTCTAAAGAACTCAGTTACTTCAAGTTACATATAACCTATAAAAACAAAATTGATTTGATATATTATGAAGTCTATAAAGTATGGAAAATCCTCCAAAACCCCCCAAAAAACAGTTTTTCGGATTTTTGAAGGTGGGGAGCCTTACGGAAAAATCTGACAAAAATTAAAAATATAGTGTTTGATAAAACACACAAGATTAAGGAAAAATTAGACCTGCAGCTATTCCTCAAAAAAAGTTATACGCTTTTTTGAAAAAAAAAATCTCTTTAAATTTTTTGAGGTTATGTACACTCTACCTATGGGTCTATAAAAAATAGGCATGTTTTATAAATGCCTCAGTTATGCGTGTGAATTTTTTGCAATTTTAAAATTGATTGCATCCCAACAAAAAAAATAAAAACGAAAAATGAACTTTTTGATGGCGGGGGCAGGGGGAAGGGCGTGGTAGGTTAAAATTACGCTGAATCCTATGTGTTAATCACATAGAACTTAAAAAAAATTAAAAAAATGTAATTCTGTTAGTAAGGGAGGGTAACTTTTAATTTATTTATCCCGTCCATAAGTGGAAAGTTTGATGCGCCACTGTCGACCCATGTGCCACTGAAAAGTGACGGCACAGTGTTCAAACGTTTTCTTTTAGGTTCTACTATTTAAGTTATAGGGTCCCATCGTGCCTAAAATGATTAAGAAATTTCACCTATAGCGGCTCTTAGTCTAGTATACTATTATTACCTTTTTATAGCAGCTTAAAATAAAGGCAAACCTTGAAGTACAGGAACGGAAGTATCAAATTATTATATTATTATAGATCAGAGAAATTAGCCAATAAAAAGGTTTTTTACTCCAAATCACTGAATCTAAGCATAAAGTGGAGTATCGGTAAAAATGCCAGCGTAGTTCAATTGAACTGGTATCTCCATAGCCGCAAAAGAGATAATCCGAAAAGTTATAGCCGGTAAAATTTTAATAATAATCTGCATGAACAGGGCCGGCGATAACGGGCCTGCAAGGGATGCACTGCAGGCGGGCGCCCCTGTTTGGGGGGCGCCAAAATGAGCTTGTTTCTGCTGGTGTTATGTAAAATACTAAGATAAAAAAATTCATTTTTTAAATGTGGTTTAAATTCGTCATAATACCCTAATCTGTGTTTGTTAATTTTGCATATCACACAACATGTAAAATATACAAAAATATGCAATGCGGCAAAGAATTCTTTCCATGTAGTAATATAATTTATTGGTCAAAGATATTATATCTCAACCAAACAACCTTGCTCTTAATGGGAATGCTTTGTTTATTTTCTCCAAATTTCTTGCAAGTTGTAGTTTTGTCAGCAGTTATGAGAGGAAGTGAATCATTTCTAGTAAAATAAACAATATTGTGATACTACTTTCTTGCGGCTTGTCTAATTTAAGTATTATGTATTTTACCTCTTAATTTAAGTATCGAGTTAAGGATTAATTCCATAATAACATAATGTTTTGTATTTAAAATAAACATTTTAGTATTATTTCATGTGATTATAATACAGAATAGTTTGTCAGTTGTATACTCTTCATCTGCAGTTAAAAAATCCAGTGTTGCATTCAATTAATATAAAATTATATTTGTTAAATATTCAGTACTATTATTAAATTACACTTTCACATTACTACAGAAGCATAATCTTGAGGTTTTAAAGTTATTATTTTTATGTAGGTAAATAAAAATGCATTCAAAAAAAAAAATTAGCAGAAAAGCCGAAAAAGAAGAAATGACAAAAACAATCTTAGTTCTTTTAGCTAATTTCTTAAAAGAGTTAAAGTGAAGTTGTTTTGTCAGATGATGGGTTTAATAAATCTGTACGGAACTTTATTTACCGGGGACATTTGCGGATAGCGGGACACCGACTTAGTCGGTGCCGGAACACACATTTTTAGGACACAATCCAAAATCAAGCATTAATAGAGAGAAAAGCTCTTCTAGCTACCCCTAAAATCAGGTGGTTTAACCATATAAAGTAAACCGAGATAAACAAGGGCATCCTACGTAACGATTAGTACAAAGTCTCCTCATTCGTTATATACTGCGAAGGGGGATAGTGGTATAGCTTGGGGGTCAGATAGGTTACAACTCTAGGTTACGCAGTGTGACCGGTTTGATTTTCGTACATGTGGGTCTCACTGTTCCATTAGAACCCACATAATGTCCCCGAGGCTGGGGTTGTACGAGTATCTGTGTGTATGTGGGGGGGGGCCTTTGCTAGTTTTGCAGGCGGGCACCTTATACCCTAGCGCCGGCACTGTGCATGAACAGCAAGCAAGTATTAAAATGACAAAAAAATTTTGTCAATTAGTAAAAAATTCCCAGGAACCCAATTATCGAAACGGCATTTCAAAATACTTAATCCCCGCTACGTTATTAAAAAAACAAATTATAAACAAATTTGAATAATTTTCAAATGCCATTTTTAGTCCTGTCGCCAGGGGGGGTACAACGGCCTCGTTAATTCAGATGGACTTACTCAAGTTTTTTTTATGTATTTTGACCCGTAGAACACGAATTTTTTGGGTAACAGTTGATCCGGATGTCGATAAGATTGTTATAGACCAAGAACTTGAGGAATCAAATAACAGCGATTTTTGGCAAAACAAAACAATATTTTGTATTTTTTGGGCCATTTTAAGTAAAAAATATTTCTACAAGTTTTTTCGTAGGATGCACAGTTTTCGAGATAAACGCGGTTGAACTTTAAAAAAATCGAAAAATTGCAATTTTTAAACCCGAATAACTTTTGATTAAAAAATAAAATAGCAAGTCTGCTTACCGTATTTGAAAGTTTAAGTCAAATTATATCGGTTTTGATTATTTGCATTGGTAAAAATTTATTTTTTTATTGTTTAACAAAGCTATAAACACGTAGTGTTTCCCGTGCTTTTACATTCGTTTTAACGCATGTAACGTAGAAATAGTCTTGATTGCACTAGTACCTATTCTACCTACTCGTTCGATTTTAAATGATAAATCATAGAAACATCACTCACGCACTAGTTGTTTGTAGCTTTGTTTAACAATAACACAATAAATTTTTAGCAATGCAAATAATCAAAACCGACATAATTTGACTTGAACTTTCAAAGGCGCTAAGCAGAATTGCTATTTTATTTTTTAATCAAAAGTTATTCGGGTTTAAAAATTGCAGTTTTTCGATTTTTTGAAAGTTCAACCGCGTTTATCTCGAAAACTGTGCATCCTACTAAAAAACTTGTAGAAATATTTTTTGCTTAAAATGACCCAAAAAATACAAAATATTGTTTTGTTTTGCCAAAAATCGCTGTTATTTGATTCCTCAAGTTCTTGGTCTATAACAATCTTATCGACATCCGGATCAACTGTTACCCAAAAAATTCGTGTTCTACGGGTCAAAATACATAAAAAAACTTGGGTAAGTCCATCTGAATTAACGAGGCCGTTGTACCCCCCCTGGCGACAGGACTATTTAGGGAGGAGTTTAATTGACATTTGAATTTATCAATACATTTATCGAAAATATACGGAAAAATAAAAATAATGAGATCTTAAGTATGTGAATATTTCTTTGGCAACAACCGCGTTTTTGCAATTGAAAATATAGTAACATTCAATAAAAAAATTCAATATCTCAAAAAATATTAAATATTTTTTGACCAATTTTTTTTGCTTAATACTGGTAATATAGCGCAACGTATTCCGTAAAAAAATATATTTATAGTGCTTATTTAAAACGCTAAAAATATTTTTTGCAAATTTGTTTTTAAAGTTTTATATACAATTATTTAAATAAATAGGGGGTCAAATTTAATTTAGTAAGTCTTATGTGAAAGATTTTCTCTTCAACTTTGCAGAAAAAAATCCCGCAGACCTTTACTAATAAGTGAATTACCTCAGCAGTTAAAATTTTTTTTTTTTGCAAAAATGACCTCTTTTTAATTATTTAAACAATGATCCCCTGGTATGATTTGGATACTTTCTTGAAAATATCTTTTGTACCCACCTAAACTTTGATATAACATTTGTTTTATCCTGTACGAATTTACATTTTGATTTACATGTAGTGTAATTTTATTTTACTAGACTAAAAACAAAAAAGTTTGTTTTACATCGCGATCGAGCTATCCATGTATCTTCGGCATGTTGGTACCCTTAGAAATGAAGTGGCATGAGTCATTATCCCAAGCTTCGAATGGTAACAACATTATCCTGATATAGGTTAAAGGACACAATGGAAATAAAAGTAATCATATTGCTGACCAGCTAGCTAAAAAGGCCTTAGGCCAAAAGCCAAAAGCTAGTTCTAAGACCCTTAGAAACTGGTGATCTTTTGGACTGGTAAACTACAAAAATTAAGGTTATTGCCAAGTTTTACTCCCACACGCAAACCGCGAAACGATCGGAAGAAGGAAGAGATTGTAGATGTGCCAAGGTAACACTAAGAAACCTTGGAAAGTCATCATCAAAAAAGTACTTGGGAATGACCAGAAAGAAGTTAGGCATAACAGATGGTTTTTTTAACTGGTCATTGTAAATTAAGCAAACACCTAACCAACACTGGGGCTAGTGTGAACGAGACAACAAAAGTGTCGGGCATGTGCTATGTTCTGAGTTATCGTCAATACGAGAGTACGCGTGTACAGTAAGGGAAAAAAACCTTTACTGTATAATTTAGAGTCAGTGTTTCAACTCGACATACCAACCCTGCAACGTATCATGGCAATCTACCAACTTAACACGCGTTTGACAAGCTTTGGTCAACACCTGTCCACGTAAGGGAAATGTCCCCTGGTGACTTTTCTGGAAATGACAGTATTATAATGAGCTAATTTCGACAGCTCCTTGGGAGGATGCACAATGGGTTTATGGTCTCCTAGGTGCTGTGGTACTTGATTTGTCCTCTCTACTTCACATATACAGATACAGAATGTTCAGAGTTTCTTATATTACTGTTCCACGCAAAAATATGTATTATTCGAACAAAACCACCTCGCTGCGATAAAATGAAAAAAAATTTCTTTTCACGGTTTCGCGCTTAAAATTAATAAAAATGTTTAAAAAATGCTTATTTTTGTGATCCTTTTTTCCCTTTTTTTGGTAAGAAATCGGGAAAATCATCCCCTAATCAGCATTTCAAATGAACTTAATTGTTACCACTTTTCCACTGTAACTTTTGTTACCAAAAATATTCAGAAAAGTAAAGTCGACTTTTTTTATTGTTTAAGATTTTTGGTAGCTCTAACAATTTTTAAGAAATTTGGAAAAAAAGCATTTTTTTCAAAATTAAAATTTTCAAAAATTTTACTTAAAACCAAATTTTTTCAAAAATAAGCAATTTGAATCGATGGAACTTACAGATCATATAAATACAACATAAGTAAAGTAACAACTTGTGAAGCGGTAACGATTAATTTGATTTAAGTTGCTAATTGGGGAGTGATCTTCCTGATTTTTTTTGCCAAAACAAAAGGGACCAACTTTATTTGAGCGTTACTTGCTTACATTTGATGCTAGAAATTTTTTTATAAAAACAGAAATAATGCTTTTTTTAAACACTTTAAAAAAGTTGTAATGTGTTTTCCCCAAGAATGCTTCATTATTTTGGATATATCACATTGAATTATTCTATTTGGAATTTTTCGAATATGAACCTATTTTTCATTAGCTATAACTCTGATTTTGCTACGTATAGAGACCTAATATAATAAAGTTTTTTTCATTTTTTTATATGCTACAGTTTTGCTAAGAATTTTTTTTTCGACAAAATACTTACGTTTTGAGTTATTTGCGAAAAACCGTCTAAAAACGTGGTTATTTTGTTGAAAAATGAACATATTCACTTGAAATGAACTATTCGCAAATAACTCGAAAAGTAGTGATTTGGTGAAAAAACTCTATGGAACAAAAGTTGCTTAAAATTATGTTGATGTTGTTCTGAAGCTATTTCCTTATGGCATTTTTATAATCAACTATTTTTAATGGGAATAAGCCACAATTTTACCAAAAAATGATTTTATTAACGTTTCGAAGCCCAAATCGGGTTTCGTTGTCAAAATACAAAATACTACTAAAATAAACAAAAATGTTGTTGCTAAGTAAAAAAAATCTTCTAATAATTTATTTAATCTGACTCATTTATATTGGCAATTCAGACGTATATTATACATTTTAAAGTAGATGACTTTAAAATTTTATCGCCAATATTTATGAGTTGCGTTCCTGGGACGACTTTACTAAAAGATAGTTCATTCGATTACATGAAATCAATCCCAACTCAATAATATCCGTCACAAAAAAATCATAGCATGTGATCTGTCTTTAAAAAGACAACCAAATGCAACGATGACAGTAAAATTCTCGCGAATTTTATGTTAATGTAAGCTCCCGAACTAATGTAATATTCAAGATATAAAGAAAAAGAAGAATTAAGTTTTAAGGTTATGTTCAATATTGTAAGTCAGGTTACACGCATGTTACACGTGTTTAATTAATATTTTTCAGTTTTCTCAGGCTAATTGTTTAATAAACTTTTTACTAATCAACAGGACAGTTATTTTATTTATCAAATTAGTCAGTTTATCCATTTCGGGACTTATGTTGGACACATATTTTTTCACCCCCGAGATGGGGTGAAACTCACCCCTAGGGCAAAATACACATCGGCACCATATCACTTTTATTCTTTGACATGTTAGCTATGCGTATGCCAAATTTCATGTCAATCCAAGCGGTTCTTTAAAATTTAAAGCAAAAACCGTGAAAGAATGTACTAGTACATAATGCTAAAAATTCATGACTAATTAATACACAAAAGACCAAGCATATGCTTTTTAATAAAGGAATGTTTGGGTATTATGAATTCCAGCATAAAATATTTTTTGTACACGAGTAGTCCACAAGTTAGATTAAAATTACACAAAAAACATGAATGCAAATATGCAGTGAGTGAAAACATCAAAATAAGCACATCAATAACATTCTGCACTGGTGTGCATACTTTATCTATAATGAATATTATGGTATAGTACACCTCTACAAAGAGTTCACGTCATTGCATCCTTTTTAATTTCAAATATCATTCCGTTACCATAATAATAACATTTTTTTTTATGAAAAAAGACTCTTTGTTTTCAACCGTGTTTGTAGGTGGACCATAGTCTAGTCCAGCGGTACTCAACCTTTTTCTTTCCTGGGCCACATAGTAGCTATTGCCACAGCTTGCGGGCCGCAATCAAGATGAAGATGAAGTAGTATACAGGGTGTTTCAATGGGAAACGGAAATACTTGAATGGTGAATAGAGGTAAATGAGGCGTTTCTAGAGATACTAAATTTATTACTCCCACCGACTTTATAACCGAGTTACAGGGTGTTTTATCGATTTTGCCCATTTCTTTCTGGACCCACAACTTTAGAACCACCTTGTATATTTTTTTGATATTTGGTACACATATGTCACATTTAGAACCCAAACCACCCAACTACTAATCACAAGAAAAATCCAGGTCCGGATTAAACAAAATCCATTGTGACCTTGAAACAACATTCTGTATATCGAAATTTTCAAAAACCGTTTGCACATTTGAAAAGCGCTTTAATGAAGCTTCCATTTTTTGTGCAGACAATTCAATGACTTTAATTTTGAAATTATGTCGAAATTTTTAAGAACTCGTACTTTCAAAACAAAAATTTCGATATAATTATTTCAAAATTCATGTCATTAAATTGTTTGTGCAAAAAATTTAAGCGAGCAATTAAATTTAGATTTTATGCTCTTTTTTAAAAAAGGGGCCGAATTTTGAAAATTTTAATATAGGTACAGGGTGTCGTTTCAAGATCACAATTATTATTTTAATTTTTTTTTAATCCGGACCTGAATTTTTCTTGTGATTACTAAATGGGTCGTTAAAATATAGTAAATAAGTATTGATTATTTTTAAAATAAGTTTTTGTTCAATAATTTTAATAATTTATTATTAAAAACTAATAATACCTTGTTTTTTATTCAAATTTCTTAAAAATTTTAATATAATTTAAAATTAAATTCATTAAAGTGTCTGCCTCATGCACAAACACGCCTCAAACACATCGGTACACTATCAAATAATTAGAGAAAACACGTGAAATTTGACAAATAAATTGGTCACAGGACCCTTTAGTTAGCCTTCGGGCCGCACAAAAAAACGCTAGAGGGCCACATGCGGCCCGCGGGCCGCAGGTTGAGTATCACTGGTCTAGTCTTTAATACTCCAAGTCATAATTGATGAATTTGACTTGCTGTAAGTCTCCGGTAGCTTTGGAAATCTATATTTAGTTCATTTTTACATGTACTCAACAGTCCTGATATTTTGTAGTTATGATTATAGTATATAATTAATAAACTTCTATAATTCTACATTAATAAGTCACATACAGTCAAACAGTAGTAGAATAACTGACTTGCTAAAGAATCTAATAAAACACGGCAACGGTTACCACTAGAAAATAACAGTAGATTATGAAAACCGCAAGCTAGAGAGAGATATATCACTTAGGCTACAGGCAGACAAGCGACAATTTTCAGCGCTGTAGAAGCAGTAAAATGAAGTGCGAAAAATGGGTCCTCTACTATGTTGCTATGTTGCTTCGCGATATTTTACAGCTCAGTCTGGCCATCCAATACACTCACCAGGGGACCCATTTTGGAGCATCGTTTTACTGCTCTTACAGCGATGTAAATTGTCACTTTTCTGGCCGGGAAAAGAGGACAGAATTCTGAAAGGCAAAAAGCATATATGAATTGAATAGACACCTCCTGAGAAGTAAAACTCACAGTACGAGAACAAAAATGAACCTATATAAAACCTTAATAAGAGCTGTTATTACATATGGGATAGAAACAACGACGATTAACAAGAAAGAGGAATATAGCCTTCTGAAAGAAAATTAATGAGGACGATACTGGGCCACAATGTAACAAGAGAGGGAGAAATAACAATGAAAACAAATAAAGAGAGAAAATATAGTCAAATACATAAAATCTCTTCACTTAGAATAGATAGGACATATACATATACGCCTACAATCAGATATGTTGAGAAGAACTAATTGGACACCTCTATGACCCAGGTGTGAGGAAGAATACCCTAGAAGAATATGGCTGGATGATGTAGAAGAGATAAGAGCAATGAATGTGAAAAACTGGAAAGTTCAGTGCAAGTACAGGAAGAAATGGAAAAGAGTCACGACAGTAGTAAAGATACACAGCAAGCTATACTGTAATCTCTATATACTAGGGAATTGTAATGATTAATGAATAATGAATGAATACCTAGAAAGTATAGTATTTGTTGCCAAAAACACGTGCTTTAAAATATTTTTCTCATAATTAGAGTCAATGATTAAATATTGTTAATTATGTAGTAGTAAATTACACATCCACCTATGTACATCAAATAACTGAATATCGTAAAATACATCAAAAAAATTGTAAATGTAGACATTTAATACATAGGTATAACTTTCTCTTTAATGTAATGAAATATTAGTAGGTCTATCTATTACAGGTTAAAATTAGGAGGGGTCTCTGCATTGCTAGAAGTTTACATGTTACTGCATATAATATGTTTCATCTGACACTAACGATATGGCTTTAAATGTTTTAGAGGCATTAGCTAACTATTTCATAATGTACGCTGAATATGTTTAAATGTATTCAGAACGTGAATGCACACATAATGGACATAACTTGTTAGATTCTTGAGAGACGAATAATTAGAGTATGATTAGTATGTGTTAAATATGTTTTAGATGTATATGATATTTATGAATATGTTTATAATAATATAAAATGTTTATACAGGGTGTAACAAAAATACAGGTCATAATTATAATTACATATTCTGGGACCAAAAATAGTTCGACTGAACCTAACTTACCTTAGTACAAATGTGTACATAAAAAAAGTTACAGCCCTTTGAAGTTACAAAATGAAAATCGATTTTTTCCAATATATCGAAAACTATTAGAGATCTTTTATTGAAAATAGACATGTGGCATTCTTATGGTAGTAGTATCTTAAGAAAAAATTATAGTGACATTGGGACACCACATAAAAATTTTATGGGGGTTTTGTTCCTTTAAACCCCCCCCCCCCAAACTTTTGTGTACGTTCCAATTTAATTATTATTGTAGTATCATTAGTTAAACACACTATTTTAAAAACTTTTTTGCCTTCCAGTACTTTTTCGAAAAGTCAGCTTTTATCGAGATATTTTGAATATTTGTCAAATCCACCACATATTTGTATATGGCTAAGTACGATTATGGAGACTTGGTAATAATATGAAAATTTAATTTATGATTTAAATTTTTAGGTATATTTTGAACCATATTAAGAAAGAAGTAATATCTCGATAAAAAGTGCCTTCTCGAACAAATAAAAAGAGGCAAAAAAGTTTTAAAAACACTGTGTCTAACTAATGGTACCACAGTAAAAGCTTAATTGGAACGTACACAAACATTTGGGGGGTTTAAAGGAACAAAACCCCCATAAAATTTTTATGTAAACATATTAAAAAAGAAGCCGCAACTCGATAAAAACTGCCTTATCGAAAAAATACTAAGAGTCAAAAAAGTTTTAAAAATTTTGAATATAACTAATGGTACCACAATAAGAATTTAATTGGAACGTACACAAAAGTTTGGGGGGGGGTTTAAGGGAACAAAACCCCATAAAATTTTTATGGGGTGAACAAATTTCTCTATAATTATTTTTTAAGATGTTCCTGCCATAAGAATGCCACATGTCCATTTTCAATAAAAAATCTCTAATAGTTTTCGATATATTCGAAAAAATCGATTTTCATTTTGTAACTTCAAAGGGCTGTAACTTTTTTATGTGCATATTTGTACTAAAGTAAATTAGGTTCATTCGAACTATTTTTGGTCTCAAAATATATGATTTAATTTATGACCTGTATTTTCGTTACACCCTGTATAAGACTGTCAAACAAAAGCTCATACCTAAAATTGTTTTTGTTTGCTTGCCACTAAAATATTCTTCTTCGTCTTTAAGTGCAAATTGTTTAGCCAGGATTGTCCTCGGAATATTATGCTTCTTCTGTCTAGTATCTTTCCTTTATATCCTTTTTTAGCGTTCAAGCCTTCATTCCATTATAATAACCCAGAAAGTATATAACATCTCAGAATCTCGATTTTTGACCCTTCGCTTCGTTATCGAACGTATTCGCTTCGTATATGTTTAGTGTACAGATAGCGAATGATCGATAATGAAGCGAAGGGTCAAAAATCGAGGTCCAGTATTCGTACTTTGAGTTGCAGACTCGGATCATTGTTGCCAAGTACTTTTCTCATATACTCCAGAAACTCTACCGACAAACGAAGACTGGAGATTGCTCAGAAAATTTTAAGACATTTTAACCCAGTTTGCTTAGTCCGAAAATGCTTCCTAAGGGAGCTAGAGCTCTTTGAAGATGGCATCATGTACTTAGTTTTTCTTAAATACCTCCAGAATGCTTCTATTTAGAAAAACAAAAATTGGTATGCATATTTACTTTCCAGAAATGAATAGATTCCATCCATTGCGAATTTCTATTACCGGTCATAGGCGTCCGTTTTGGGTAGGGCAACGGTTATTTTATCGCATAACTTTTTTGTCTTTAACTTTTAAGCATCTTTGATACTAGATTATCAAATTGTAAGGTATTTTAGTACTAAAAGGTACTCTTGCTTTAAGTCGGTAGGATACACAGTTTTCTAGGAAAATCGATTTTAAAGTTTTTCGTTTTTGGAATTTGAAAAAAGAAGTGAAAAAAATTTTAAAACATAGAACGATGTAAGTATTTTACCAACTTAAAGCAAGAGTAACTTTTAGTATTTGAATACCTCATAATTTAATAATCTAGTGTCAAAAATGCTTAAAAATCAAAGACAAACAAGTTATGCTATAAAATAACGGATAGCTTGGTTATTAGTGCACCCTAATATGTCTGTGTATAGGACTGGATCCCGCGTATGAAAAAAAAGTTGATTAATAGCAAGCTGAAAATTTGTTAATAGCTTAAGGGTGTCTAGTCAGATAAACTTTGATATATGGGAACACTGGAACAGTGGCAGTTTTAATTGTGGAACAGGTTAAAAATTTGGAACGGTCAGACCACGAAAACGGCACATTTATTTTGTCCGACAGAACAGACCTAAACTCTCCGAACAGAGATTAAACTCTCATGCAAAAATCAGACTGCTATTTATTACCTGTCATAATTCCTGTCATTTGACATATTCTACATGTTCCACTCATTAAAACGCCCATTTGGTGATAAATAGCAGTCTGATTTTTGCAGGAGAGTTTAATCTCTGTTCGGAGAGTTTAAGTCTGTTCTGTCGGACAAAATGCATGTGCTGTTTTCGTGGTATGACCGTTCCAAATTTTTAACCTGTTCCACAATTAAAACTTCCCCTGTTCTAGTGTTCCCATATATCAAAGTTTGTCCGACTAGACACCCTTAAGCTATTAACAAATTTTCAGCTTGCTATTAATCAACTTTTTTTTCAGACGCGGGATCCAGACCTATAGATTTTGGCATTAGATCCAAGCATGGCATGTAACACCGTTGCCGTATCCTCTATTTTTTCATACTATCACATTACAATTTTTTGTGATATTATATTTGTGTGTGAAATGTATCATTTGTGTATTTTAGGTATGTTCTAATATGTTATGTGTATAGATAGGTTTTTACTTGATAATT